>NC_135543.1:70989672-70992023 GCF_045843805.1 Urocitellus parryii | reverse complement strand
TCAATGAGCTGTTCCCCAGAGGAGAGGATGTCACAGGCAGCCGAGGGCGGTGGAGGGCGGTGGAGGGCGGTGGAGGGCGGTGGAGGCCGGTGGAGGGCGGTGGAGGGCGGTGGAGGGCGGTGGAGGGCGTCGGAGGCGTTTGCTGGGCCCGGCCAGGCGGAAGGCCGAGGCCTGTCAGGAGTGATTAAGGAGCCCGGTGCCGGAGAAGAGCAGGCCTTTCTGCTGGTGGCAAGATGATTAGAAAGTCATCAGAAAAATGCAGGTTTGGACGGGACATTGTTTTGTTTAATCAGTTCTAAGCCCAAAAGGAAAAAAAAGAAAAAAAGAAAAAAACCACAAGTGCCCTTCAAAGCGTTTTTACAGGGATCACGATGTGCACAGGGACGTTCTCATCCAGTGTCAGGCGGAGGGGCAGCTGAAGTCCCTCTTCCTGATGTTGGATCAGGTCCTCTCTCTAATGGGACCAGGGAGAGTGACCAGCACCAGATGTGCCCAGGCCCTGGCCAGATGGAAGAAGATACCAGGTTCCCATGGTCGCACCTTGGCCGGCACAGAATCTGGATAGGGCCAGATCGTTCTGGAAGCTGAAAGGAGATTCTTGGAACTTGATCACTCTCCAAGGGGAAATGGGGGTCTGGGGAGAGTGGATCTTGGTGTTTCGAGGGCGAGAAGGGGACAGCCGGTGGAGAGGCAGAGGATCTCCGGTCGCATCTGGAAGATTCTCCTGGAGGCCAGGTCAGGGCTGTGAATGTGCCCCGTGGAGCGGCACTGGCAGGGCCCGACGGGTGGGCCAAGGACACGAACTGTTGGGAACTCCTTCCAGGGCACGGAAGACCGATGGGGAGACTTCCCCAGTGACAGGTCTTAACTCCTCCTCGTAAGCTCCGTGGATTTTATCCTTTCTTGCCACATGAAACCTTGACCTTTATCAAAAACAAAGGCTGTTGGACTCTTCCTAAGTGGCTGCTGACATGGGCTCAGTTCACTGAGGTATGAGCACTTCCAGCTGCTCCACGTTCCACGGGGTTACTGCCACGGGGTGGCTGCGGGGGACGCGGCTTCTCTCGTGATCAGATGCCTGAATCCCGAGCGGAGGACAGAGGTGGGGGTTGTTGTTGAATATGCTTTAGTTTTAGAGCAGTTTTAGGTCCAGAGGTTTCCCACAGACCTCCCGGCCTTTCCTGCTGCCTCCGACAACATCCTCCTCGGTGTCGACCAGGCACCTGTGTGGACCCCTCATGAGGATCCAAGTGCAAGGTTCACATTAGGGCTCACTCTCGATGTCGAACGCAGATGCCTTTTAAACACTAGAAAATACGGATGCAAAAGACCCCACATGGAACCTGGCCAATAAGACACAGCGACATGTGAGGAAGGTCCACAATAAAGAGGTTCCTCCAGGGATTCTAGCCTGGTTCAGTGTGAGAACAAGCCACACCGACAGACCGAAGGAGAAGCAGACCCAGTGAGTGCTGTAAATGCTTGGCTGCTGGGAAAAAAGGGAGCAAAATAGGCCTGATCAGCTTGAGGGAAGGAATCTTCCAGAAACCTAAAGTGAGTTATGTCCCAGGGTAAAACAGGCCAGGGGCAAGATACAGGTGTTTGCTCTCGTGGTCACTGTTCTGGGCGAGGCTGGAAGTCTCTGCCCACGTGATAATTAGAAAAGACGGGAGAACGATGTCATTATTGGTGGGTGACCTAAAGTTGTTGTTCTGGAAAATTCAAGGGAATCAACTGATCACATGCTCTTAGCATGTGAATTAGCACACAAACCCCAGATTCCTGTTGCCTCTGGAGTTACCTGTTGCAAAACACTTAGGGGGGCGTCTAGTAAGAAATGTGCAGTATGTATGAGAAGAAAACTGCAAACATAACAAAAAGACCCCAAATAAATTGCCAACGAAAGGATAGACTTATTATTTAGGAAGATGGGTTTTGTTAAAATGTTAGTTCATACCAAATAATTGCTAAACTAGCGCATTGTTAAGATCCCAAAAGACATTTTTCATGAAACCAGGCAAACTGACGAATAAACACACGGAAGCATAAAGCCTGAAGAAGTCAAGGCCATTTTGCAAATGAACAGCACTGAGAGGAGAGGTCATCTTAGAGATGGCAAAGTGTCGCTGTCTTGGTGCCTTTTCTGTTGCTATAACTGAATACCCCAGACTGGGGCATTTTTTAAAGAATAAAGTGTCTGTGGCTCATGGTTTTTGAAGGCTCGAAGTTCAAGATCTGTCCACCACATCTGGGGAGGATCTTCTGGCTGGTGGGGACTGCGCAGAGTCCAGGGAGGTGCAGGGCATTGCGTGGAGAGACGGGCAGAATGTCCTAGCTCGGGTCTTCCCACC
>NC_135543.1:70964672-70987172 GCF_045843805.1 Urocitellus parryii | reverse complement strand
CCATAAAAGTTGGGGTGCACAGAGGTGAATGGTAAAGCCGAGTGCTGGGTTTTCTTTGGACCTCAAGAAACTCCTGAACCAGCCCTTCTGCAGCCAGGCCGCTTGGCCCACTTTTAGGGAGCCCTTGTGCTCTGAGCTGAGTCTTGGAGTCTGTTGGTGCGTTTCTCGAGTGGCTCGGCTGGAGGGGAGCGCAGATGTCCCGTGGCCCACCTGGGCACTGGTGGGTGGGGGTGGCTCTGTAGGGACAGAGGTGGGGTCCTTCTGTGTGGTCAGCAGGGGAGCCGGCAGGTCCCGGGCCTGGTCTTGTGACAGCAGAGACGCTGGGCATCTCTCCCCGGTGCCCCTGGGTCTGCCTTCAGCGTGTGGGTTTGCACAGGGACTTCCCACTGTTCTCTCCTCAAGCTCTGCTCTGCTCTCTGTCTAATCACACTCTCCCTCTCACCCACGAGGTGTTCTGGGATCCCCTCTTTTCCCGAGGAGTAGTTCAGAACCAGTTAGAAGGCAAAGATGGAGAGGTCCATAGCATCGCAAAGTGGAAAGAGGGCTGGGGTGGGGGCTCAGCGGCAGGACACTGGCCTCGCATGGGGGAGGCACTGGGTTTGATCCTCGGCACCACAGAGAAATAAAGAAAGGTATGTGTCCCTCTACCACTAAAAAAAAAAATTTAAAAAAAAAGGGGAAAGAGAACTGCACCAGGCCACACCGCTGACGGCCTGTCCGCTCTCCTCCCCACACGGGAAGCCGAGTGTTCGCTTTGGTGGAGAAAGGCTTCTGCTTCCTTCCCGTGCAGACGCAGCCACCAGCTCCAGGGCCTGTCGGGTCCCCTTCTCGGCCACGTCGTCTGGTGCACCGTGTTCTCTGTCGCACACAGGGACACACGTTTTCTTCTGTTTTTTCCGAGCCGAGGGCCTGGCTTGCTCAGCCTCTGGAGCAGCGAGGGGAAGGTGCTTGGGCAGGGAGGTCGGCCCATTGATTTCTGCCAAGAGGGGGCCCTAGTCCTGTCCCCTAGAGTCCCCGGAGACCTCAGAGGTGCTTTCCAAGAGCCTCCCGAGGGAGGATGGCCGGCGGCACCCAGGGCCAAGGAGCTCACTGTCCAGTTGTTCTCCCTGCATTTTATCTAAAGTGGGTCATTTCCTTCCCACCGGTGGGTGCTGTTGGTGGTGGTCTGTGGTGTAGACCTTTAAATCCGTACCCTGAAGCCCACACTCAGCTGTGCTCTAAGTAAATGGATCTTGAAACTGTGAACAAGCATTCCGGCAGGAGGAGACCTGGGGGGGGGGTCTCATGAGCCAGGGAAATGCAAGTTGCAGTCCCCCGGAGGCACCACTGTGTCCCCATCCCCCCCAGTGTGCAAGTCTGGCCATGCCAACTGTGACAGAAATGTGTTGTAGGGACAAGAAATGGCTGGAGGGGGTTTAGGCACCGGCCCTGGTCACCCGTGTTCTCGGGGCAATTTGGCTGATTCTGGAAAAATGGAGTCTGCCCCTCCCAACCAGTGTGATTTAATTCCCAGGCATTTAATCAGACTCTTCCCCCAGCATGAGGACCGCATATTGGGAATGTTCAGGACTGTTGGAATTTGAAAAAAAAAAAAAAAAAAAACTGCAACAACCCAAATGTCTGCCGGCAGAAAAACGGAAAAATGTGGTGATTTATTTATTGACGGGAGCCACAGGTTCCAACATGGATGGATCTCGGTGCAGCGTGGAGCAGGAAGTGGGACTTGGAGGAGGAATCCACAAGACTGGGTCGTATCTATGTGAAGGTTGAATCCACGAAAAGAAATTTTGTACGTTGCTTTGGGAAAAATAATGCCAGAGGTCCTATATTAACACAAATCTCCAGTCCTGGGTACGTTTGTGGGGTGGGTTGGGAAAGGAAGAGGGATTTCACTGGGCTGTTGGATTCATTCATTTTTGAGGAGATTCGATCATAGTAAATGAAAATATTTCTAATCCTGGAAAAAAAAAAAGGATCTCTAGACTTTGGAGTGATTGGATGTTAGGAGTGTGAAATCCCCTAGAGAAAGAACTTTCTCCTCTCCACTCCTGTACCCATGTCCTGGGTGGGAGGTTGTCACTTGGAGCAAAAGCCCTGATCCAGGAGCAGCTCTGAGCCTGTGTTTCCGTATTCCCAAGACTTCTCTCCCGCGGGCTTTGAAATGGTAAGTCATGGGTTCCTGACCCGGGAGGGGAAGACAGATGCCTCACAGGTAACGTTATCTTTCCCTTTCATCTGCTGATCTTCCTGCTGCCAGCAAAACACCCCAGCCCGGCAATTACACCCTTCCCACCTCCCGCTGGCAAACCGGATTTTAAGGAGAAAAGAAAAGAAACCTCATCCCGGGAACGGAATTTGGTTTGTGTTTCCCGAGTAGCTGGTGGTCAGGCATCTCTTCTTCACTGAGGCAGGAAGAAGGCGTGGACACAGCTCCAGGGGGGCCCAGTGGGAGAATGGGAGTCGGTGTGCAGTCCTCAGTCTGTGTAGACAGACTCTGCAATGCAGGGGGTCTCAGTGTAGACGGAGACTGCTGTGCACAGTCCAGACTACAGATAGACACCAGTCCAGCCCCCATGAGACCGGATTCACTTTGCACCCTTGAGATGAGGTGAGGGCCAGGGAGGAGTGAGCAGAAGTGAGAAGTCACCCCACAGAAGTGACTGGAAGAGCTCAGGTGCCCGTAGACCCTCTGTGGGCTCCACCGGGAAGACGGACCATCCACACCCCGTTGCCCCCACTCTCTAAATGCAGAGCCGCTGGGGAGGACACCCTGGCCTTCCTGAACCTGTGTCATCCCAGAGAGAAGAGACCTACTTTGAGAAAAGCAACCCTAGGGTGATTGGGACATCTCTCTTAATTCAATTTTGCCATTTTTGCTTTATTTCGTATTTAAACGCGTCCTGGTTATTTAAGTCCGTGGGGGGATGGATTTCAACACCTCCCAGGAGCCACCCTGGGAAAGCTCGGGGCGGGGAGGGTTCCCAGGTGGACTTGAGGGCTCCCTGGTGTTTCTATTTGCAATTGCATTTTGGCCAGGACCAGGTCCTCTCAGATCCTGGCCTCACTGGGGCGGGCAGTTTGGCCTCTCTGAGTTATGTCCCGTGGGACCCTCACCCGAGGCTGTGGCAGGCAAGCCAAGCCGCCTTCCCTTTTTCTGTCACCTCAGGAGTGACAGGACATGTCCTGAGAATTCAGGCATGATGACAATCCTGGAAGGGACGGCTTTTCCTCTCGAGCTCTAGCAACCACTGGGCTTTGGGATATGGCCCCCATCCCCCACCCTGGTGCCCCCGCCCGTCCCCAGAGCCTCAACCCCCAACCTCCCCTCCCTTCACTTCCCTGTGCCCTTTGCCCTTTGGTCACCTCTTCCCTTTGTTCTCTGACCAGCTGCAGGCCAAACTGCCATTTGGAAACCTGGCTGCCTTCCTTGGGTTTGATTGACAAATGGGTGGGATGCCAAGGCTCGGGCTGCAGAGGATGTGCTGGAGAAAGGTGGGAAATCAGGCTGCTGCCTTGATCACGTTGGGTTCTGAGGACGACCTCGTTTGGGGCTCCTGAGCTCCAAGGCTCGTCCGCTTTTTAAAGTCAGGAGGCTCGCTGAGCTTTGCCTGGCAACGCAGAAAATGCCGAGCGAGGCAATAAAACCCCTCCCCACAGATCAATCACCTTCCCGCCGCAGGGAGTTGATGACTTAATTTAGAAAGTAAAACAGTTGGCCCAGAGGTTCTTTAGACTAAAATGCCAGTGCCTGTTAATATCTACCCAGAGCATATCCTGACATTCATTTAAGAAAAAAGACTCAAGAGTTTTGCCAAACTGGGAATGGAGTGTGTTTATGTTTGGTGATTGGACACCGTCTTGGCTGTGCCTGATAGCTGGAGGGAGGCCCGGATTCTGTTTCCAGCTAAAAATCCAGGAGAAGAACCGGTTCCTCAGATATTGGCAGATCCCAGGGAGGACTTGGATAAAGCCCTTCTGCATTAATATTTTGATAGTGTTCAAAACTGTCCTAGGGGCCGAGGATGTGGAGTGCTTGATCAGCATGCACGGAGCCCTGGGTTTGATTCCCAGCACTGGAAAACAGACCCACACAGAACCATCTTGGAAAACAGGCTGAGGGAATGGAGAAGATAAAATCCTGAACTTCTGTACCTAGAAGGCCCCCCGCCCCCTTTAAGGTATCCTAGGATAAGTGTGGAGTAAGTAGGTTTGTGGGTCAGGTAGGTAAGTCCTGCCTGAATCCTCCAGGTGATTCCTGGAGGGGGCTGGGGCTCACCTGTCAGAAGGGCCTGACGGTGGGTGCATTACTTGAGTGCGTTTTCCTGGAAGCCATCACTCAGGTGCCTGGACTCCCAAACCACTTCCCGGGGCAGCTCCTCCAGCACCCTCTGTCCAGGGACAGGCTGGGCCCAGCTGAACAGCCGGGTGGTGAGCTGGCTTTCTCTCTGGGTTTCATTCTCTCATCCGTGTGGCTATCATGTGACCTTCCAAGACACTTGTGTGTCCCTGCAAGAACGCGGCCAGGCCTGGTGTGAAGTCCCCCAGGCTTCACAACTTGTGGGGGGGCCCAGGGGTGGGGCACTACAGGCCACAGGGCCTTCCAAGGAGAAGGACTCTGGGTGGCAATGTAGCTTCAGCCAGGACCTTGTTGGAAATGGTTCAGTGACTTCCGGTGGTGGCCAGGACTCCTGGGCAGGACTCTACGGCAGCGGGTGGCTGGAGGAGTGTGTGGGGGTTGGGGGGAGTGTGTGTCCCCTTGGAGAGGATTCCCGTGTCAGGTGTGCACCCTGACGCCTCTGGCAGGTCAGGGTGCACAGAGCAATGCTGGGCGCTAGAATTTTCTGTTGTGGAAATGTTCTGTCTCCGTCAAGTCCCAAGTGGCCACCAGGCTCCTGTGACTTGAGTGTTGGAAATGGGAGGAGTGGGACTGAAGAGCTGAATTTCTGACTTTGATTATAACTAGTTTCCAGGGCCCCAGGCGGCTAGCGGTCCCGCGTTGGAGAGTGCCAAGGTGGAGATCCCTGTCACCTTGAAAGGCTGTCTGTCGTCTGTTTCCAGAGGAAATCAGCGTGAGTGCACGCAGGAAGAGGGCAGCTGGGCCCCTCCAGGGCCTTTCCGAGGTCGATCTTCATCCAGGTCCTAAGGAGCCTTGGGGTTGACTGTCTCCTCAGGCAGTGCTTGGCCTGTTCTGGGTTTCTGATTCCCGTATCCTGCAGTCTTGCCGGACGCCAGTGTGTGTTCCTGGGTGAGCTCGGCTGCTGTAGCCAGCGTCCTCACGGATGAGAGCTTCAACAGCAGGGACTTTTTTTCCCTTGGGTACCCGGGATTGAACCCAGAGACGCTTAACTGCTGAGCCACGTCCCCAGCCCTGTTTTATCTTTTTATTGTGAGATGGGGTCTCGTTCAGTTGCAGAGAGCCTCCTGAAGTTGCTGAGGCTGGCTTTGAACTTGCGATCCTCCTGTCTCAGACTCCCAGCCGCTGGATTACAGTCTTGGAGGCTGGGAGACTGAGATCCAGGTGCCCACGGGTGGTTGCTTCTGAGACCTGTCTCTGTGGCCTGTGTCGTCACACTGTGGACCCTCTGGGCACATCTGTGTCCTCTTCTCCTCCGATCAGGACCCCAGCCTAATGACCGTGGTCTCCCTAATCATTCCTTTAAGAACACTGCGTCTGGGAACAGTCAGCTCTGAGGTGTCAGGTCAGGACTCCTCATATGAATTTTAAAGGGACACAGTTCAGGACAGAACAGCCCCTAACCGGTGCACTGCCTGGCTCTGCCTGATCTTGACCCTCAGGTCAGTGGAGGCATGCTGGGCATTCCTGTGTGGCCGGCGCTGTTTTCCTGGTGTTTCCATCTCCTGTGCGTGGTGCATGGGAGACCACTGTGTGGGGCACGTGGTGGCCTGGCCAGTGGGGTCAGTTCTGGGTTCCCCTTGGGGGTTGAGGGCCAGAGCTCACCGGGTGCTGGCGGAGTTGGCTTCTTGGAGAGGCAGCTCCCGTGTGCAGCCCTGCCCACCCTTTGTAGGACGCGCACTGACCAGGGTGGGCGTGGTCACTGCCCCCTCTCCTGCGTGGGGTTCTCCCACTTCATAGGAACCTCTTCACACTCCCCTGCCCCCTCTCATCCTCCCTCTCCCCTGGTGTCTCCTTGCCCTGTGAGCTCTGTCAGGAGCCCGTCCGTCCTCTTTGCGATGGTCCTGGGGTCTCTCGCTTCTGACCTTTGCTAACGACCTTCACTGCAGCTTGACAGCTCTCGGGGAGGGGGGTGCTCATCCCCCTGGATTTTTTTTCCCATCTAATTATGAAATTTATCCAGGTAGGTCTATAGATAGAAGAAAAACCATACAGAGAAGAAAATGATTCGTGATCACAGGAGAGGATTCACCGCTCAGGAAAGGAGGACGTGTTGGCTCCGTACCCACGGCGGGGGCCGCCAGCCACAGATGGAGAGTATTCAGGAAAAATAAAAAATGGCTCAGGACTGAACTTGTGCAGCCTTTCCCCTTACCCCTTATCCCCTAAACAACACAGCACCTCTACGATTTGCTTGGCATTGACATCATCTTAGGTGTCACCGACAATCTGGAGAAGGTTTAGCGGTCTTACCAACACGCTTTTATTCATCGACACTGTCTTGTGGTCTGTGCGTCCCTCTCGGGCCGCATTCTGTCGAGTCAAGCACCATGCCCTGGGACAGATCAAACATTCTGCTGTTTCTAGGTATTTGGGTTTTCTCGAATGATATTTACGAAGTTCACAACTTACTGGAAAGTTGCAAGTGCCGTGCGTAGGAATTTGTTCTTCATCTGAAAGCAATTGACGGACAGGATGCGCCATCGCATCCCCTAAGTACTTCAGGATGTTTCTCCTCTCAACGTGAACATTCTTAGAAGTGATCCTAATACCGATGGCAGGATCGTCAGAAAACCGTCTCAGATCCATGCCGACCATCAGGCCCCATTGAGTCCAGTTTGAACTGTGAAGTCCTTTGGGCCAAAGGACTCACTCTGGGGACACCCACTCTGGTTGGCACTGTGCTTCTCGATGCTCCTCCAGTGGGGAGAATCCTGCAGTGGCCCTTGACCTCCGTGGGTCGAGCCCTGTTATTTTTAGAAAGTCCTGCAGTTTGGTTTTTTCAGGGTTGGCATACTGCGCAGGACTTTGGTCCCGTCATACATACGTCTGTCTTGGTTGCGTCCCGTTGAATGGAGTGCAGGGTTAGGGTTAGTGTGTTCCCTGACTGATGAGATTCATCCGCTGAGGTGGCTCTGTTAGGCTTTCCCTTTGAAATCAATCAGTATTTGGTATTTGGTAAGAGGGTACTTCGAACCCAGCCCATTGCTTATCAGACTCCCTGTATGGACTCAGGACTCCTGTGTGATTCAGTCCAAGATCATCCTACCGTTACCTACTTAGCAACACCTATTGCTAATGTACCTACAGACATTTATGATATATTTGGTATTGTATGTATTTGTGAGAGCTGCTGTAACAAAACAACAGAGACTGGGTGACTTAAAAATCAGACATTTATTCTCACAGTTCTAGGAGCTAGAAGTCAGAGATTCAGGTTGCCTTATGGATACCGTCTTCTCCTTGTGTCCTCACATGATCGTCCCCTCGGTGTGTCCCAATCTCTTTTAATAATAAAGTCAATCTTACCGATCGGAGTCCACTTAATGAGTTTGTTTTAATGGACGTCTTCCAAGGTCTTTTCTCCAAATCCAGTCCACTCTGAAGTACTAGAAGTTAGGACTCTGTATGTGGATTTTGAGGAACACAATTCAGAGCACATTATTCCAGCATTCTGCCTGGCAGACTTCTGTGATGCAATCTCAGTATTCACCTCTTTAACTTTTCAAAGAATGAGTGCAAATAGAGGCAAGAAGGCTTTGATTTTAAGAAGAGTTGGGGGCCTGCCGTGGGTGGATTCTCTCTAAATGTCGTCTTGAGTTCCGAGGACCATGTCCGAACACAGGGAGCCTCTCACTGAGCTTGCTGGGTCCTGGCTCCTCGGGTTTGCTTTGTTGTGCGAGTGACGTTACATGACGTTGCGTGACTTGAGGTAAGAGAGGGATGGAGCGGGTACTCCCGAGGTACGGCTCGCCCCTGCCCAGACTCCCTGTGTGACTGTGCAGTGGAGACAGTGGTCAAGGATTCGTGGATTGAAGTCATTGCCTCTGTGGGGGAGAGGGCGTGGGTGGCCAGGGTGGCCAGGGTGGCCAGGGAAAAGGGTTAAAGAAGGACACTCTCCAGTGCCTTTGAATTCTGGTGTGTGTGTGTGTGTGTGTGTGTGTGTGTGTGTGTGTGTCCTCTTCAGAATATAAGCACAACAGCTTTGAAAAAGGAAAAGGGAAAAGGGGTCAGTGTTCCCCCCTGTTTTTACTTTGGTCCTTAAAGTTCTGAAGACGTCACTTCCTGTTACGACTTGGATCTTAGATGTCCCCCCAACGTTCATGTGTTGAAAGGTTGTCCCCGCAGGCAGCCGCGTTCGTGGCGGGGTCTCTGACCTCATGAGTGGATCGATCCGCTGATGCTCCATCGCTCCACACGCTCCCCATGACGTCCTGCCGCCCTGCAGGCCTAACAGCAGTGGAGTAGGCCGTGGGCCGAACCCTCCAGAACTCTTGGGTTGAGGGTCTCAGGTGTTTTGCCGCAGGGACGGGAAGCTCCCCCACGCCTCCGGGCTCATCCCTGTGTGGAGGCCTGGCCCCGCGTGCAGGATGCCTGTCTCCGGTCCCCTCTGTTGGCGACGTCACCAGCAGAGCTCCTGGTCCTGTGAGACCAGTTTCCCGGGTTCAGGTACCTGTCTCCTGGGTCTGTGGGTTTTAATGAGTGTTCTGGTAACGCGTTCTCGGCTGGAGCCTTCTGTACGCGGTTGGCTTTCCAGCCTGGTTGGTGGGGACCCAAGGCCCTTCCCAGAGCTGTGCTTCTTACCGGGTGACCGCCACCACTTGGCTCAGGCGGGGAGTGGCACACGGGAGCCCAGCAGAGTGCTGAATGGGTCGGGGGCGCCTCTGTTGACGGTGACGAACTCAGACGCGGTCCTCGGGGAATTCAGCTGTACAGAAGGGGTCCGACCAGTCACTGTCTGTTCAGCTTGGGGGACGCACTGAGGGGCGCTTATGTGAACTGGAGCCACACGGGAAGACACTGCCTCTGCCAGGGGAGGCCCAGGGCTTTGCAGAAGAGGGTCTGACCTCAGGAGCAGACCCTGAGGGGTGGGTCACTAAGGAGACAGGCCACAGAGCGGTGGGGGTCAGGGAACCCAGGCGCTTGGAAAGGAGAGGGCTGTCACAGTCTCCTTGAGGCAGAATCCACTCCCCCCTCCTCCTACCTCCTCTGCCCACAGAGGTCTGCAGGACATTAAAGTGCTGCTCTGGTATTCCCCCTCCCAGTAGAAGGACCGCTCAGGCCTGATAAATACCCCATGTGTTAGAGGAAACTCGAGTTGGTGGGGACTGCGACGTTCTGAACCGTGGTAGTCTCCTTAACCCGAGAGGTTTCAACAAATCACGGGGCCTCATCCTTACAGCCTGTCTTTGTAAGCCTTCCTTCTTTTGATGAGAAAATAATTGATTCTCTTTGGGATAATAATACCTGGAGTCATGGCTAACCTCTGTCCCCAGGGGTCCTGGGACAGTCTGCCAATGCCATCTCAGGATAAGCCTGCCGACCCTCAACCCGGCCAGGGACATTGTCATCACCCAGTGACTTTGTCCCCTGCTGTGTCAGCAGGAATCTAAACCTGGGCGACTTCTCTAAATAAATGTACTGAGTCTGTGAACAGATGCCACCGAGGAACTGGCATGCGGGCCTCCTTTGCAGATATTGCAGGTTTGGTTTCTGACCGCGGCAGTGAAGTTGTGATGCTGTTGATGGTGTTTCCTCCGCAGTGGAATCTCTTCCCCTCCTTGTGCCGTATCAGCTAGGTTTACTCAGTGTTCAAATCCCCGGTGGTCATTTCATCCATGGGCACCGCCTCTTCTTCCCCAGGAGCAGTTTCCATCTCAAGCCTCTGTTTTCTTTGCTCATCCTCAAGGGGCAGCTCCTCGTCGGTTGAAGCTTCATCAGGAGATTGCGGCCCTTCGGGCCCTTTCTCTGGGCTCCACTTGTCATTTGGGTTCATCCGCAGTCACGTCTACCACGGACGACTTGAACCCCTCCAAGCCTTCACCAAGGTTGGGATGAACCTCTCACAGAACTCGTACGTCTGCTGGTATTCTGACCCTTTCCGTGAGTCACGGGTGTTCTTAGTGGCATCTAGAGGGACTGCTGTCTCCTTGACAGAGGTTTTCAGTTGACTTCGCCCAGATCCATCAGAGGAATCGCTGTCGGTGGCAATGACAGCCTTAGGAGAGGTGTGCCTTAAATAAGGTGACGTGGAAGTCAAAATCCTAGTTCTGTCTGTGGGCTTCTGGGTGAATATTTGGCTGGCAGGCATGAAGACAGCGATCATCTTGTTGTACGTCTCCATCCGAGCTCTGGGGTGACCCAGGGCACCGTCAGTGAGCAGTCAGATTTTGACAAGAATCCCGCTTTCTGAGCACCTCTCAACCGTGAGGTTGTACCGTCCAGGAAACCATGCTGAACACTGACGTGCTGTCAGCCAGGCTCTGCTGATCCACGGACTGAGCGCAGGCAGTCGGCTTAGGATAATGCTGGAGGGCCCTGGGATTCTGGAGCTGCCAGTGAGCATTGGATTCAACTGAAGTCACCAGCTGGATTCGCGCCCCACAGGAAACCCTGTCCTTTGAAGCTTTGAGCTTAGGAAGTAATAACTCTTCTGTGAAGATCCTAGAGGGCCTCTTCTTCCAGGAGAAGGTGTTTGTTCTGTGTTTGGAGACCTGCTGGCAGTGTAGCCACCTTCCTGAGGGGTCGGAGCTGCATCTTCTGGGTAACTTGCTGCAGCTTCTCCACCAGCGCTCGGGGCTTCATGCTATGGAGACGGCTTCTTTCCTTAAACCTTAGGAACCCACCTGGGCTAGTTGCAGACTTATCTTCTGCAGCTTCCTTACCCCTCTTGGCCTTCAGTGGGTTGAAGAGGGTTAGGGCCCTGCTCTGGACAAGGATTTGCTTTAAGGGAATGTGGTAGCTGGCTTGATCTTCTATCCAGGCCACTGGAAGTTTCTCCGTATTGTCATGAGATGGTTTTACTCTCTGATCGTTGATTTCTGTGTCCCTTGGAGCAGCCCTTTTCATTTCCTTCTAGAACTTGTCCTTTGCGTTCACAGCCCAGCTGTCTGGCACAAGAGGCCTGATTTGGCTTTCAACGCGCCTTCCTCACTGAGCTTGATCGTGACTGGCTTTCCACTGCGTGTGAGAGCTGGTGGGCTCTTCCTGTCGCTGGAACACTCAGAGGCCATTGTAAGACGATTAATTGGCCTGATCTCAGTGTTGTTGTGTCTCACGGAAGAAGGAGGAGGCCGGAGAATTGGGAGCGAGATGAGGACCTGACTGGTCGGTGAGCAGTCAGAACACACATATTAACATTTATTGATGAAGTTCATCATCTTCTGTGGGCGCACTTAGAAGAGTAACATCAAAGAACACTAATCGCAGGTCACCATCACAGAATCACACGATTAAAAAAAAAGTCTGAAATGTCACAAAAATGTCCAAAGGATGACAGATATGAGGTGAGCACGTTCTTGGGAAAATGGTGCTCCTAAAGATACAGGGTGGCCACAGACCTGCAGTTTGTAAAAGATGCAGTTTCTGCCAAATGCAATGGGGGTGGGGCTCAGTAAAGCAAGCCACGCCTCTGTAATGAATCCTAGCTACACATGACATCTTGGATGGCTCTTCAGCATTATTAGAGGCTGAACAAGTGTCGACTCTTACAGTGTCTGACCCTCTTGATCCTTTTCTGGTCGTAGACCTTCTCTCTGTCCTGGGGAGGTGCTCTGGGTCTCTCTGCTCTATGTCACCCTAGGTTGGACTCTTGACCTCAGAGAGGGGCAGGTGCCCCAGGCCAGGCCCTTCGGAAGCCTGCAGATGTCTGGTGAGGCTGGGTTGGTCCTCAGCTGAAGCAGTGGCGTGCTCCCTTCGTGCATGTGTGGATGGTGGACTTTACTTCAGGTCTGTTATCAAGAGCTTGCAATTTTACTGGGGACCCTGGGTACTAGGATGTGCAAGTCCATGCCTGGGAGATGCAGAACTACATTGAGATTTCATCTCACCCCGTCAGGATGGCGGTTATAAACACAGCCAAGCCAAGCAAAACAAAACAACATCAATGGAAAAATAACTGAGTTTTATTTGGTGATGACCTAGAGTAAAGGGAACCTGCAGCATACATTGTTGGTGGGAATGTCAATTATTACAGTCACTATGGAAAACAGTATGGATGTTCTTCAGAGAGTTAAAAATAGAACAGTGTATGATTCAGCTACACCAAATCCTGGGGGTATTTACCTGAAGGAACTGAAGTCAGCATGCAAAAGAGATCCCTGCATGCCTGTGTTTATTCTGGCACTATTCACAATAGCCAAGACACGGACCCAACCTAGGTGTTGGGAGAGGAGGGAGGGAGTGGGAGGGTGGTGGGGAGTGTAGGTAGGACCCAAGCATGGTGTATGTAAGTGTGGGGGAAAAACCCAGAAACCATGATTTGTATAATTAATATGTAAATAATGACAGTTTTTAAAAACCAGGTTGGCTCCTGAGCGGCCACTTTAATTTCACTTTACAGTAACAGTCACACTTTTTGTTGTTGTTGTTGCTGGGGATGAGGAGAAGGAAAAGAAGTGTCTGGAGCCAGGTCTGTTCTGAGCTTCCTTGGCGTAGGAGTTGGCTGTTTGGATTTCTGTCCGTCTGTCTGTAGAAAGAGGAAGAACCCCACAGTTTTGGTTGGTTCCCCTCCACCCCGCTACCTCACGAGTCTGGTATTTCTGGGCCGAGTCTTTTCTCAGCTGTGCCAACCACTGGGACCCCCTCCTGGTGTCTTGTCCGAGGCTTGCACCCCGTGGATCCTCCAGGCCTGGATTCTGCTCTTGGCCACGTGTCTGTGGACTTGCTTTATTCAATAAATCTGTGGAACTTTCTCACTTTTTATGTGGTTATGGGTTTGTACCTTATTTCTTTTTCATTCCTATCATTTTGTGGGTCTTTTAAGAATAACAAAAGAAGGAAGCCTGTGGCCAGCCTTGCATTTTTCACTGGTGGATATAGTCATCTGAGAAGTACTGCCATAGGCCTTTTCCTATTTTTCTGTTAGTCTTTAAAATAAGAAAATTAAACAATGACTTCTTGGGGATACTTGGAAAGTGTTTTAGAAAGCCTGTACATTTCTTCAACTGTGTCCCTGGATTCAGGAAAATCCTGGCATTTCTGTATATATTCATGGTTACCAAAAGTTTGTGACTTTGGATTCAGTCAAATCCTGGTCTGTTAAAAAATTTATCAACAAAAATATGAAAGCACTTGACTATTTTTAGGCATTTCATTCACAGCATTGCATATTGAACTGAGTAGAAATCTGCTCACTCTTTGCTTAATTAAGGTAATTAAAAATGTCTTTTAAAGTTGGAGACATGCAATTAAAAGATGCATTGGATATTAAACATTTTGTTCAACTTAAATCATATGAATGCCTGTGAGTTCACCGTCTTTTGATGTAGGCTGAAAGTGTCTTGGAGGCAGGCAGTCAGCTGGTGGGAGTTGTTAGCTGGCTTTTCTACATAAGCAACAGCCAGGGTTCTGGGTGGGGGTTTCTTTAGAAGTGAAAGGAAAACTGGACCAAACCCGTGGAGCAGGTCCATGTCAGAGGTTCCGGTATTTTCCTGGTGACTTATGACCTTCCATGCGTCGTGCTAGCGGTTTTTCTTTCCGTGGTCCTGCATCTTTTCAAAGCTAGCCTTGTGTTCCTCGGTGATGCCTTTCTTCATGTTCCTGTTTTCTCATAAATCTTACATCTGGCTCTCCCAGGGGGTTCCCGGAGCACCCGGACATGCTAGAGTTCTCGAATGATCCCCTGTCCTTAGGAAGGTGGAGTGTTGCTCCATGACCTGTGCACATCTTCCTTGGATTCCAGCTTATCTCTAGATTGCTCACAACACCTAGTACAGTGAAAATGCGCTGTCATGCCGTGTTGTTTAGGGAACAACGACAAGAAAACGGTTTGGTGCAATGCAAACTTTTTGTCCAGGTCTTTTCTATCTGTGATGGGTCCAGCCAGCAGGTACGGAGATCCCTTGGAGCTGGAGTGCCAGCGGCATTTACGTAATACTTAATGATATGATTCAGCTACTGTCCTAAGTGTGAATGCGTTGAATAGTTGGGAACAGATGGGGTTGAGCTGTGGGAATTGGGGGCATTTGTTTCAGGGGGCAGAACAGAGCATTGGGTGCTCGGTGTATTTTCCAGGATATGAGGAGCTTCTGACCAGGGCAGTTGGTAGAAGAGAGAAGCTGGCTGTTGTGGTGTGCATCTGGAATGTTCCCCAAAAGAACTTGTGTTAGAGGCCTGGTTGCCAGACTGTGGCAGGACTGGGGGTGGGGCCTAGGTGGAAAGAAGTGAGGTCGTCAGGGCCGTGCCCTTGAAGGGGTATTGGGACCTGGGCCTCGTCCTGCCTCCCTCTTTGCTTTCCGGCTGCCGTGAGGTGAGCAGCTTGGTCTCCCACGTGCTCCTGCCCTTATGTACTATGCTGCCACAGGCTCAAAGCCATGGGGCCAAGCCACCATGAATTAAAATCTCCAAATCTTTGAACCAAAATAAACCTTTTCTCTTATAAGTGGACAGGTCTCAGGCATTTTGTCACAGTGGCAGAAAGCTGACACTGGATACGTCTTTTTGCTGGCACCTTCCTTTTCTGAGGCAGACCCGTTTCTACACCATCAGTGTAATTAAAAGGGTTTTCTCTCTTCCTATGAAGATGAGTCCAAGCGAAATGGTTCTTTAGGGCCTTTCTTGGGCAAGAGGCTTTCTCATCCCTCTTTCAAATGTTTATTATCATTCTCTCATGCCCTGACTTGATTTCCTACCAGCCGAGACCAAATTATAGGCTGTACGTCTTTGTCAAGTCAGAGGCCCGACTCTCCCACCTCTGACAGGGCCACCCGACAGAGAGCCCTTTCATGTACTCTTTCAGATGCTCTCAGTTTCAGATTTATCTCTGAGGAACAGTGAAAGCTAATTTGTCAGAGGTAATTTACTGCGTGAGTTTTCAGTGGAGGAAAAAGCTCCCCCAAAGGTCTCTCTTTATGGAAGAATCTGGATGCAGAACAGTCTTTGGACCCTGGGATTCAGCTGCTCGCTGCTGGATAAATCACCGAGCTGTCGGCACCGCCGTCGGGGCCCAGGGCCTTACCACGGAGGGGGGTGTGCGTCTGCGTCACATGAGCTTCATGCGTCCCTGCGATTGCATCAGAGGGCCCTGGTGACCCTGGTGCTCCTGCTGGTGGCTTTTGAATCCTCTTGCCAGAGAGAGCTTCCTGTGGTTGACGAAGGGAAACCTGGGCCAGATGCAGGGAGTTGGTGTGCAGTTCTGTCTACACACAAAACGAGGGAGGAGGGAAAAGCCAGCCGTTATGCCCTCCTGCAGACAGACACATGGGGCCAGGAGACGCTGGCAAGGACCAGCCCACAGGGGTTGGACACGGAGAATGTGTGATGACGACCACGATGGTGGTCTGACACCGTCCAGTCTCCGTGAATCCTTAAGAATGTCAGGGACACCTTGCGAAGTCGAAAGTGTGTCTCGCCATGGTCAAGGGAACAACTGGCCTACTAGTACTTCTTTGAGTCTTATGCAAAGCCAACCTGGGTACCTTGTTGTTTTTTTTTTTTTTTCTCAGTGTGCAGAGGAGCAGTGTCCAGGTCCCTGTCTTCCCCAGCAGGTGTCTACGGTGACCCTCGCCCTCCTTATTTATGTAGCTGACCTGCGGCAGGGAGGTCTTATTTTCCATATTTCTCTGTTTCTCGCCCAGCTGCTGAGGTCACGTGATTAAATGAACAGCCTGTGTTTTGACAGTGGACAGTGTTGCCTTATCAGCTCCTTGGAATACAAGGAAGGTTTAATATGTTGAGTTTTAAACATTCTGGCCCCAAAGGAGGAGCTGGGAAAGAGTGAGGGGACAGAAGAGTTGACTTCCTAGTGACATCAGAGTCACGGGTGCCCATGAACACAGAACTCATTCTGTCCGAGGCCAGGCGTTCCGGAAATCCGATGCCCCTTCAAAGCTCGCTTATATATACAGGAAGAAGTAGTTGCTGGACATCCTGGAGATCTTGGCCTCACTGGCCTCTGTCAGAAAGAGCTGCAGCGTGCCTCGGTGATAGTTATTCATCATCTTCAGCATTCAAGGGGTTCCACGTGGGACCGTGCCAAGCCAACGAAACTCCACATGCGTTTATGTGAGATTCCACAGAATCGATTTAGGTGAGGCAACTCTTTTCTGCTCTTTTCCATAAAGTCAAAGAAGGGAGAAACAATATGGAGGAAATGAAATCCCTCTACAGACCTGCTTTCACCACCTCTTGCGTTGCAAGAAAATGATGGCGTTTTATGCCGCCCAGTTCTGAGCTGATGGGGCTCTTGCTGGGGCTCTGTGTGACGGAGCTCAGGTGCCAGCTGGGGCCAAAGGCATCTGGAAACCCACCTGGGCTGGATGTCCAGGGTGGCCGCTGACCCGCTGGGTTGATGCCCGTGCTTGGCCGGGGTGGTGATGGTGGGGTCCTTCCACCCGAGGGCCTGTGGGTGGCCTCTGGCAGCATGGTGGCTGGAACTCTGTGAGAAGTAAGTATTTTAAGGCAGAAAGTGATACTGGACAGTTACAGGCTTCGTTCAGAACAGGTACAGGGCCACTCTCTTTGTCTTCTGTGGGTGACAGCAATTGTAGGCCCCACTCTGATTTAGCAAGTGAGAAATTAGACCTCAGCTCTCGATGGGGAAATACCAGGGACGCTCTGTAGAAGGGCCCGTGAGATGGAAGTGTTACAGCCGCCTTTGGAAAACACAGCCTGTCAGGAGATTTAAAGATCAAATTCAGTATAGATCCTTTTGAAGGAGGCACACACACACACATATCTGTATTGTTATAGTGCATGAACGTGGTCTTCTGATTTTAGTCTGATTCATGCATTCATTCACCCTTCGTGACGCCTTATGGCCAATACATGGCAAGAGAAGGAAGATAATTAGAAGGAGAACAAGTCAGACAGAGAATGGCATCTAGACCAGGCAGCTGCTCTGCACATGGGGAGATCAGTGTGTAAACAGGGAAAGGGAGACTGGCCGGGGGGAGAGAAGGGAAGAGCTCTCGGCCGAGCTCCCCGGGGAGAGGGAGGCTGCAGAACAGCCCACCACCAGCCAACCTTTCTCAGCCCCGGGAAAGACGGTGAACAATCAGCTTGGAGCCTTGTAAAAATAACCCAGACCTTCTTTTGTCAGGAGAGTCCTCACACCTGGATGTGTGTGCCTCTTTCCAGAAGGTTCTGCCCAAGAATCATTTTCAGTGTTGGTGTGAATGGCTCTTGGCCATTGCGTTTGGACTTAATGTGAGCTCTGTTGCAGCATTCCAGGAGGTAAAGGATGATTCTGTGGGGAGATTTCTTGACCCCATGAGTGTCACTAGAATAAATATTTCTCCCAGGTGTTTAAAAATAGTCTACACCCAGCTCAGGGTTTCCCTCTCCAGTCAGTGCCGTGGCTGTGGCTGGGGGCGGCTTGCAGACTGTGAAATAATGCAGTCCAGATTTGTGGAAATAGGAGGATTCTTTTTTTTCTTCCCATTTACACTTTCAACATTTAATATTTCATTTAATATTAAAGATTGCTTTTGCTCTTGAATTGCTTTCAACATCATAAAAAGCTGTTAGTGTTTCATAAAAGTGATGTGGGATGTAGGTGCTCGGGAATTGAGAGCCTAACAGTGAGATAGAGCCATGAAAATAAGGGAAAAGTGGAAGGTCCATCCATTTTCCTTTGTGAAATTGGTTGTGTGTTGAAGCCCAGGCTTTTGGGGGGCTATGGAGACCAGGTCTGGTCATTCTAGTCCTGAGACAGCTGGTACCCGACCTCTGGCAGCCTGCATACCTTACCCCGTCTGGCTGGGGGCTGAGCAAATTTCCTTGGTTTTAAAACAGGGACTTGAGGCAGATTATAGTGTTCTACTGTTTGGGCAGTTGGGATCAATCAAGAGAAACACAGCGTTTCCATACTTAATGACTAGATTATTCAAGTAATGACTTAGATCGGGGTTGGCAGAACTACTCCAAAAAGGACTGGAGAGTGGATAGTTTGGGCCTGGGGGTGGGGACACAGTGCTGTCTCTGTGGCCAGCATTCTGCTCTGCGTGGCGGTATAAAAGGAGCCAGGGATAATACCTCAACCATATGTCCTATTAGAATTTTGTGAGTTTGTTTAATTTTCCTATGCCAAGGGAGCTAACTACTAACTGGATTCTAGACGTAGGTAACTTTTTAAAATGCATGTTTTATCATCAGTCTGTGTTCTCCTCCTCCTCCTCCTCCTCCTCCTCTTCTCCTTCCTCCCCACCCCCTACCAGGGTGCGTTAACCACTGAATCGCATCCCCAACCCATTTTTATTTTTTATTTTGAGACAGGGTCTCTCTAAGTTGCTCAGGGACTCATTAAGTTTTTAAGGCTGGCTTTGAACTTGTGATCCTCCTGCCTCAGCCTTCCAAGTCTCTGGGATGACAGATGTTCTTTTTCTTCTTTAAAAAATTCCTAGGAAAGACTTAAACAATTTTTAGTTCTGAAATTAATACATAGTAAAATGCCTTTTTAATATATGCTTCTGTGATTTTTTAAAACACAAATGTAGATGGATTTATGTAACTACCACCAAATTAGGATACAGAATGGTTACGTTGTCCCACAAAATTGCCTTCTGATACCCCCCCGTAAGCACCTTTACCCCAGCCAGGAGCATTAGCAGCCAGTGGTCTGTCTTCTGTCCTGGTGATGTAGGACAGGTGAGGATGAACACCCAAGGAAATCTCAGGAATCAAGTTTATTTAGTCTAGAGGGTCTAACGCCTAAAAATCTCTGGACCCCAGGTCTGGAAATCCTTTTAGATTTCTACTCAGCGGGGTGGTTCCATGACAGTGGGTAGGTACACAGCAGTTACTCTTTGTCCCATAGTTTTAGACTAGAGAGGAGTTTTACAGATTTTTACCAAGAAAACAGAGAGAGTATCTTGTATACTGCAACAAGCTTGAGTTGATCACACCTTTGGTACACAAAGCTGGCGTTTGTAAGAAAGAGGAGGCTTCAAACCACACTGAGCTCTCTGCAGAAGTCCTGCTGACATACTTTGTAAAGATCCTGTGGACTGGGAGAGAAGCTTAATCATGGCCAGGGTCTGTGGGGGCGACTTCACTTGTAGAGTTTGGCTGTCTGGCAGTGTTAGATAGAGGAATCACAGTATTTCCTTTTCCAGGCTAGAGGTCTTTTTGTTAGTGGTCCCCCATGCAGTATAATCATTTTGTCACGTACCTGAGTTGTCACAGGTATCAGTAGTTCATTTCTTTTTATTGCTGCTCAGTATTTCATCGTAAGGTTGTGTCCACACACCTGTTGAAGAGGGTTGGAGTCATCGCTAGACTTTAGCAGTTATAAATAGGGCACTTTCGTATACACGTATGGGTTTCTGAGAGAGCGTGATGCGTGTTCATTTCTCTGAATGGCCTAGGGATGCGATTGCTGGGCGATCTGTGTTTAACTTAGAGAAACTGCATTCCCACAGCCGTGGATACGGCTTCGTGGTCTGTTTCTTTGAAATATTCTTGAAATATTCTGTTCCACATCCTTCTGGCCGCCATTGTTTGGGGTGAGAAATCTGTAGTCATCCGCAGAGTTTTTTTCTCTACTAACCCTTTGTTGTTTTTCTCTGATGACTAAAGCTTTTTCTGATGTCTTCAGTTTTTAGTTTGACTTATTTAGTGTTTGGGTGTAGATTTCTTTGGGTTGATCTTTTTTGGAGGTCCCCGAGTGTATTTTGTGGCTCTGTGTAGGATGTCCCAGTTTGGAAGTTCTTGGCCACCTGGTTTAACTCTTTCTTTCTCTCCTTTTGGGACTTGGGATAACACAAACGTCAGGCCACTTCGGTTAGTCCCACAGACCTCTGGTGGTCTCTTCACTTTTTAAATCAATACTCCCCCCACCCCCGCAAGCTCTTGTCACTTCTGTTGACACTTCTGTCATCTTCATACTGTTCTTGGTATGAAGCCACCCATGGAGGCTTTTCTTCCAGTTATTAGATTTTTTTCATTCTCAAATTTCTGTGTTTTTTTTTTTTTTAATAGCTTCTATGTCTTGGCCAAGACATTCCATCTTTGTTTCCAAAGTCCCCCTTCTTACTTGTGAACCAGAAAATAGCTCTATTGAAGTCTTTGTCGAAGAATTTCAACATCTGTAACATCTTGCTGTTCATGTCTGTGGATTGTTTGAGATTTTCAGAGATCTTTGTAGGTGGAGTTTGTTTGAAGGGTGTCATGGAGATTTTAAATATTATATTTTGGTTACGAGACTCTGGGTGTTGTTTAACGTGGATATTGTTGGAAGAGGTGATTGATGGTCTGGGATCAGGCTGCAAGTCCCAAAGAACTGTCTTGTTTGTGATCCCCATGTCACTTCTGCTTTCAAAGCCTTTGTAGTGCTCTTTGGGTCTGTCCCCCAGCTGTGCCACTCTGTGCCAGTCTGGGCCTGGGTGGCGCTCTGCTTTGCAGATCTGGTCTCGACATCTGTTGAAAGGCTGTGCTGCACGTGCACAGCTTTCGGGGTGGTCTCAGGAGTTTGTAAACAACTGTCAGGGACCACTGTTTGGAGTTTCTCCCTCATCATCTCCCTGGTACTTCAAGGTCCTTGGGGCTCTGAAAAACAGTCCTCCAGCCAAAAAATCTCGAGTTTTAGTCACTCTGTTTGCCTTGACTTTGCCCATGCTGGGACCAGCAGTTGGAGGAGAGAGAGAGAGGGAGATGGAGAGAAAGGGAGGAAGCAGTGGATCTGGGCCCCTCTTGGCTCCACTCCGGCGATGGCAGAGGTGGGTTCTTCCCCTCAGAACAGTGAGCTCCTGCAGCTGCCGGCTGCCCCCTCCATCCCCACGGCAGAAGTCAGACAGCCACCAGGGTGCTCCCGAGGCTTCTTTAGCGAGAAAAGGTACACTTACCTTTCCACCCGCAGGCAGAGCTGGAAGGCTTCTCGGAGCTCGCTCTTCTGTGCTGACGCCCTTCTGTGAGATTTGGGTGAGTTCAGCCTGGGGGTGCCGAGGAGTCTCTGATGCTGGGTCTTCATTTTCTTTTCAGACTTTCTAGCTTCGTTCAGTGGAGAGACGGGTAGAGCGTGCCGACTGCATCTTATCCAGAGCCAGAGCCGTCCGAGTATTTTGATCAGAATAGATTATTTGCAAATTTTATTTCCTCTTTGGCTTTAAAA
Source organism: Urocitellus parryii (assembly GCF_045843805.1). Classification (NCBI taxonomy): domain Eukaryota; kingdom Metazoa; phylum Chordata; class Mammalia; order Rodentia; family Sciuridae; genus Urocitellus; species Urocitellus parryii. The sequence continues at coordinate 70,965,771 of NC_135543.1, read as the reverse complement.
ATGCAACATCAGCAACACCATTTTGAGGAGGATTTGCAGATTTCAAGGTGTTTTAAGATCTTATCCATTTTTTTTTTTACCTCAAGCAAAATTATCTGTATGCAGTGGTTTATGATTCCTTTATCAGTTCTATCCCATAGAACTTCTCGGGATGATGGGGATGGTTGGTATCTCAGTGTGATGGGTGTTAGATTCATGAGGCTGTTGAGCACTTGAAAACTGACGAGTGGGACTGAGTGACCTTTTGCTGAAGTCTGAATGTGTCCACCAAATTTCATGGATTAGAACCTGACTCCTCCATGTGACAGAGGTGGGACTTTTTAAGATGTGACCAGGTCGTGAGGGCTTTGTACTCCTGACTAGGTCCCTAATGGAAAGATGCGTTCAGTCCCCTTTCCTCCCTTCCTTCTCTTCCTCCTGCTCTCTTGCCCTTTCACCTTCCACCATGGGATGAGGTAGCAGGAAGGCCCTTGTCCGACATAGGCCCTGGGACCTTTGACTTCCCGGCTTCTAAAATGGTAGGAAATAAATTTCTGTTTTTTATAAATCCCACAGTCTTAGGTATTTTGTTATAGCAGCACAAAAATGGACCAAGACTCATCTTTTAAGGAAGGTTAAAGGAAATATTCTTCAATGTTAATTTCAGTGTTAGTAGCCCCAGGTATCTAGTGGCTCCCTTCTGTGTAGTGTAGGATGATTATTCTGTGGTGGAAAGCTGCTCTTTAAATAGGCAGCTGGCAAATATGGATTTGGGTAGAGGGAAGAACACCTCTGCCTCTTCTTGTGCCAGTTCAACAGCACTAGCTGGAGTGTCTTGACTTAGGCAACCCAGAACGAGGCCGTCCTCCCTCCCTCCCTCCACCCCTCCACCCCTCCATCCCTCCACCCCTCCATGCCTCCCTCCCTCCCTCCCTCCCTCCCTCCATCCCACCCTCCCTCCCTCCTCCCTCCATCCACCCCTCCACCCCTCCACCCCTCCATTCCTCCACCCCTCCATCCCTCCCTCCCTCCCTCCCTCCCTCCACCCCTCCACCCCTCCCTCCCTCCATCCCTCCCTCCCTCCCTCCATCCCTCCCTCCCTCCATCCCTCCCTCCCTCC
>NC_135543.1:70486322-70643822 GCF_045843805.1 Urocitellus parryii | reverse complement strand
CTGGAAGATTTTAAAATACAAATTCAATTTCATTGCTAGATATTTAGGCTATCCACGTCTTCTTCAGTTCACTTCGGTAGTTTGTGTCTTTAAAAGAACTCATCCATTTTATCCAGATTGTCAGATTTATTGGCATAATGTTATTAGTGATGTTCTCTTATTTTCCTTATAATGTTTACAGAATCTCTTATGATGTTTCTTGTTTTTGATATTAGTCATTTTTATCTTCTACCTTTTTTTCTCATAGCCCTGCTCATGGTTATCAACTTTATTGGTCATCTTAAAAAAAAAAAAAAGCTTATTTATTTATTTATTTTTGTGGTGCTGGGTATTGAACCCAAGGACCTGTGCAGGCGAGGCAAGCTCTCTACCCACTGAGATATATCCCCAGGCCCCCAAATTTCAATTTTTTTCTGTTCCATTGATTTCAATGACAGCAATTCCTATGTATTTACCCACCTCGTTATCATTTCTGGTGAGATTTAGCATTTAACTTGGTATGTCCCTCAGTTACTATTATTCCATCAAAATCATTAGGAAGTATTTGCTTATGTATTCTTTTTCTCCCATAGACTACAGAATCCTTGATGCAGATACTGATTTCTTACTGGTATGTGCATTTTAAATGCACTAACTTGGACGCATCATGAGTGCACATATACTGAATGAATGAATGAATGAATGAATGAATGAATGAATGAAAAGATGAGAGGGCGATGATGAGAAACACACTGTGGAGCCTTTCCCCTAGGCCAAGGGAAGGACCCGACAGAGCCCTTGTTATGTGGCCTCTCCACAAGCTGAAGAGCTGTTGATAGAAGTGATGGAGAAGCAAGACAGAGTGGGGTTTTATGTTTCTCTGTTCACTAAACATGTTAGAAAACTATCTGAGTTGAGGGGCCCCTGAGTCTGGGATGTGATGTGTGTGCATGTGAAGTGGATGGTGTGCAGTGTTGTGGTGTGTGATGTGTGGGCTCCCAGCGACTGTTCCTGCTGGTCCACCTGGAGCCAGCGAGCCACTCATTCGGCCAGTGATTGATGTTCACACCCATTGCACTTTGGTCCAAGGAGAGGTTTTTTTGGTTGGTATTTTTTGTGTTTACTTTTTACCTTTTTGTTTTCATCAACTATCATTAATCCTGCTAGATATTTTTTCTACTTATAAGAAGTAAATAACTGTCTTTTATCAAATGATCAGCCAAAAACAATTTACCTGATAGCCCATTCTTGCCTCACTGATTTGAAATACAGTTATAATTGTTATATGCAAAAATCCCTATAGTTAAATGGGTTTGATTCGGGATTTTGTATTCTGTTCAATTGATCCGTTTGCCCGTTCCTTTCTCAATACTGTTCTGTTTTCATAAAATAGCTAGTATCACTTAGATTGTGATGGGCTACAGGTAACAATGTCCTAATAACAGTGACCTCACCAATAGGAGTGAATTGTGCTCATGATACCAGAGCTGAGTAGCCCAAGTCAGATGTGGCAAATCCAAGATGGCACCTGGGACCCAGAACCATCCTTGCCTTCAACTTGGCCACTGTCCACCTGTGGTTTTGGCTCTTACGGTTGCCAGAAGGCTGATGAACCCTTAAGCATCTTGTCATAGACAAGAATAAAGTGTCTGTGAGGTGGGGGCAGAGGAGAAAAGCTATATGTAATCTGAATACGTCCCTTTTTGTCAGGAAAATTATACCTTTATCGGGACTCTCCCATGGCACACTTTGCTTAAATCTGATTGGTCAAAAGTATGTCATAGGGACACTTCAAAGAACAAAGGAGATGAAAGAGCTCAGAATGTTACCACCCCAAATAATTCCAGGACTGTGTTAGTGATTAAGAAAGGAGAACGCCTATTGAGTAGACCATTGATAATCTATGCCCCACAACAATTTTCCTATGTGTTTCTGTCTGAATAAAAGTCCTGTGTCTCTCTTTTTTAAAAGGGCATTCATGCACATTCAAGAGGCCAGATGAATTTTAAAATCAGATAATTTTCACAGGAAAAAATTAGATGAGCGTTTTATGGTTAGTTTTTGAAGGTAGAAATTAAGATTTAGAATAAAATGGTTTATTATCCTATTGAATAAATTTTTCTTCCAAGTCATTCAGTTACATTTTTTCCATTTCCCTCTGTAGTTCTTTTGCATACCGGTCCATTTATTCTTGTAGTCACCCATCACTTAACAATGGGGGTATGTTCTGAGAATATTGTCAGGTAGTTCTGCCCTTGTGTGTACTTAGACAAGATTTGACGGTCTAGGTCAAGAACGTGATGTGGCCTCTTGATGCCACCAAGAGACAGAGTAAACATGGGGTGTAGGAGGAGAAGCATAGCATGCTGGTTTACTCTAGCCTTTTTCAAATAAGTAATACTACATCTAACTAATGAGGGAAAGAGTAGCAGAGTAAATACATAAGCCAGAAACAGTCATTCATCATCCTTGCCAGGTATTGGGTACCATGCCTAGTCACAAATGCTACACTATTGCACAGTTGATAGTCCAGTGCGTCTGTTTATACCAGCCACACCATAAACACCTGAGTGAGGTGTTGTACTATGACTTCACAAGGGCTCCATTATGATCTCATGGGGCCACAGTCACGTAGGCAGCATGTCATTGGTCAACATTTTCGTGTGGGGCAGGAGCACACCAAAGTTTACTGCTATCAGATGTGATTTGGTTGGCTTTAGTGTCGTAACTGCGGTGCTAGGAACTGAACTCAGGACCTCACCCAGGCCAGGCAGTCACTCTACCACTGAGCCACACTCCCACCCCAAGCTGGCCACTTCTGATGAGCGTAATGTTGAATGGCACTGGTAAGAGGCAACTGTGTCTGACTTTAATCAGAATGCTTTCATCTGTTATGAATTTTTTATTAGATACCACATGTTTAGCCAGCTTCCTACTATTATTAATTTTCTCAAGGTAGGCTGCTGCTTTTATTATTAAGTGTCAAATTTTATCAATTTGAAAATAACATGCTTTTTGACTTTGAATATTAAAGTACATTGAAATACATTCCAAGACATTTTTTTTCTGTTTCTGAACATTCTGTATTCTTTGCATAAACTTATATTCTTGAATATTTTAAGAGTTTTTATCTATACCCATTTGTAAGTAAGATTGACTTATCAATTTCTATTTCAAATGTTCTTTTCCTGTTTTGACATCAGGTTTATACTGTTGTCATAAAATTAGTTCTTTAATGTGTCATCTTTCTGGCACTTAGAAAGTAGGACCAAAATCGTCTATTCCTTGGAGGTTTTTTTAGAACTTACCTATAAAATCATGTTAGGAGACAATATCTCCTAATATGGAATTTAGAGAAGATATCCAAGTACTATTTTAAATCATTTTTATTGTCTTTTTAGTCGTAGTATATCCTCTTGAATTGATTTTAGCAAATCAGAGCATTTGGGAAAATTATCTATTTTATTTAAAATTTCAAATTTTCTGATACAAAGCTATCAATTGTATTCCCCTGTATTTTTTTATCCCCTTGGTATCTAAATTACACCCCCTTTCCTTTCATGCTATGCTTTTGTTGTGTCTTTTCTCTTTCTTCTTGATCACACATGTCAAAGATAGGTCTGTTTTATTCGACTTCTCAAAGAATTTTGATAGAAGGTTAAATGGCGTCCCTCCAAAGAGATGCCCATGTGCTGATCTCCAGGCCTGTGGATAAGCCCCATAACCAGGGCCCTGGTGAGAGAAAGGCAGTGGGGTGAAACAGAAGAGGAGAAGACTCAGACCCAGAGAGGAACACAACGTGAAAAATGGATGCAGAGAGGGCAGGAGTGTGGACCAAACCAAGAAAGCCCAGGAGTCCCTGGACCCGTTAAAATGAGCAGTGGCCAGAACAGGTCCTCCCAGAGACCCTGGGAGGCGGATAGCCCCTTAGACTTCGGATCACTATAACCATGAGAGAATACATTTCTGCAATGTAAGCCACTATGTTTATGGTAATTTGTTACAGCAACCCAAGAAAACAAACACCATTACCTTCTGTTTTTCAGTTATCCACTCAGTCTCTGATCCCCGCCACCAACACCAGCCACACACAGAATCGCATTATTTCTGCTCTCTATTTTATAACATTTTGAATTTTTACCTGAGATTCTTTTTTAATTAAAAGAAGTTGAAAAGGTCAAACTTAGCCTCATTTCTCTAAGGGCTTATATTGTCTTCTGGGTGTTTTATACTGGAAAATGTGTAACCGTGGACTTGACAAGATCATTGAATTCTCGTATTTACTCTACCTATGCAGGAGGTAGCTTCACGATAATTGAACCTACACACAAGTCCTTCACGATAATTGTCCCTGACGAACTAAATCTTCCACAAATCAAGGACAAGTATGAACATCATCAGGACCAAAATTGGAGTCACTTGGTCAAGCCCCAAGCAAAAATAAATAATGGGGTAATAAAACGAGGGGGGGGCGGTGAAGGAGGGGATCTCACAAGAACTGGTAATAAGAACTAGCACAAAGGTCTCTGCCAGAGCCACTAGCCTGCCCAAAGGTCCTGAGTGGAAGTCTGTCCAAACACCGCTTAATATCGAAGGGTTACCACATTGATCAGTGTCGCTCCGGATCCTTGTTTCAATATTCCCCGTGGTCCTTCTTGTTTTGCCTTTAAAAACAAGTGTAGCAAGCACTAGGCTTTTGCACAATTGACAGTCCAGCGGGTTTGTTTACACTGGACTAACAACCTGTGTGTCAACCTCTTTGAATACACACACAGCTTACAATGGCTCCCATTCCCATTGCAATTCTCTGCGGTTTCCAAATCGATACCATTCTTCTTTGAAGAGTCCACTCTAGTATTATTGTGCAGGTGGACACTGGGAGTTTGCTCAGACAGAGGACAAACTCCCAAAGTGGCACAGATCCCACCACCACGGAAGGCAAAGATTTTACAGATCCGCCAACATGAAAACCTCTGAAGCCATTTATTCTTTGCTTATATAGTCACAAGGAAGGAATTGGATTGCAATATGACATTTAATTTCTATTCTAAATCTTTCTACATCCCATATGCTTAGGATGTATAAGGTATTTTTGCCGTTTTCAGGATCTAAGTAAAATAGTACTTTTGAATTTCTGATGCCTTTTGGAGGGTGCTCAACGCACCCACGCCATATGCCATGCATCGTGAGCCAGGTGTTCGTTTCTGACTTTTTCACTTAATAACTATAGACTCAGGTGGGCGCTTGCTGGGCCATTGCACGTGCATAGCTCAGAAGCCCTGGTGAAGTTTCTCAGGGAAAACCCTCATGTGATAAGGAATTCAGGTGGACAATTTTGTTTTTGCAGGTTGTCTATTAAGAACTGAGCATCCCTGCCCACAGCAGCAATAAATCTTAATAAAGCACTTTATGTGGATGTACATGGTCTTACATTCCAATAAGTTCATAATACGTTGAAATATCTTAAGTCAAAAATGCATTTATTGGACTAGGATTGTAGCTCAGCAGTAGAGCACTCGCCTAGCACCGGCAGGACCTGGGTTCAATTCTCAGCACCACATTAAAAAAATAAATAAATAAATAAATAAAGGCGTTGTGTTGTGTCCATCTACAAAAAAGATTCTCATTCTCTCTCTCTCTCTCTCTCTCTCTCTCTCTCTCTCTCTCTCTCCTTTTAAAAAAATATTTTTTAAAAATGCATTTATTGCACCTGACCTACATGACATCACGCCGTCAGCACAGTATCCCGTGATAAACTATCAGTTATTAACCTCTAGATGATGTGGCTGACTAGGAGATGCAGCTTGCTACTGCTGCCCAGTATGGCAAGAGGATTAAGCCATGTATCACTATCCCAGGAAAAGATCAGAATTCAAGGTTGTTGTTCGTTATCTGAATGCATATGGCTTTCACACCATCAAACAGTTGGAAAATCCTAAGTCAAACCGTCTTAGGTCAGGGACTCTCTGCATTGACTTCAGTTTCCCTCCTGTCTCACCCACCTGGTCCCTTACTTCTGCCCCTGGGATTACTTTTCAACTACACACATGCAAGTCCTTGCCTCAGACTCAGGGGCCCCTCAACTCAGATAGTTTTCTAACATGTTTAGTGAACAGAGAAACATAAAACCCCAATCTCTCTAGCTTCTCCATCACTTCTGTCAACAGCTCTTCAGCTTGGCAGGAGAGGCCACAATAAGGGCTCTGTCGGGTCCTTCCCTTGGCCTAGGGGAAAGGCTCCACAGCGTGTTTCTCATCGTCCACTCATCTTTCATTCATTCATTCATTCATTCATTCATTCATTCATTCATTCAGTATATGTGCACTCATGATGCGTCCAAGTTAGTGCATTTAAGATGCACATACCAGTAAGAAATCAGTATCTGCATCAAGGATTCTGTAGTCTACGGGAGAAAAAGAATACATAAGCAAATACTTCCTAATGATTTTGATGGAATAATAGTAACTGAGGGATATACCAAGTTAAATGCTAAATCTCACCAGAAATGATAACGAGGTGGGTAAATACATAGGAATTGCTGTCATTGAAATCAATGGAACAGAAAAAAATGAAATCAAAAGCTGTTTTATTGGAGGCCTAGGGATATATCTCAGTTGGCAGAGTGTTTGCACAAGTCCTTGGGTTCAATACCCAGCACCACGAAAAAAATAAATAAATAAATAAGCTTTTTTTTTTTTAAGATGACCAATAAAGTTGATAACCACTAGCAGGGCTATGAGAAAAAAAGGTAGAAGACACAAATGACTAATATCAAAAACAAAAAACAACATAAGAGATTCTATGAATATTATAAGGAAAATAAGAGAACATTACTAATAACATTATGCCAAGAAATCTGACAATCTGGATAAAATAGATGAGTTTTTTTAAAGACACAAACTACCAAAGTGTACTAAAGAAGACATGGATAGCCTAAATATCTAGCAATGAAACTGAATTTGTATTTTAAAATCTTCCAGCAAAGTCCATGTTCAAATAGCTCACCTGGTAAATTTTATTAAATGTTTAACAAAGCAACCATTCTAATTCTACACAATCTCTTCCAGAAAATTGAGGAGAAGAATTTCTAGTTCCTTATATAAGGCCAGCATTACCCTGATACCAAATCCTGAGAAAGATGCTATAAGGAAAAAAAAATCACTACAGATTAAAATTCCTCATGAGCATATTTGTAAAGTTCCAAATAAATCTAAATCAAATGACACATAAAAATATAATGTGACTAAATATGGTTTACCCCTTGGAATGTAAGGATGGTTTACCTTTGAAAATCAATGTGATTTACCATATAAACAAAGTAAAGGAAGGAGAAAAACTGCGGGATCATCTCATGACAGAAAAAAAATTGACAAAATCACACACCCCTTTGTGATTTTAAAATCTGGCAAACTTAGAATAGAAGAGAATTTTCTCAAACTTAAATGAGAATGTCTATGAGAAACCTATGGGTAATCATACTCAGTGATTAAAGACTGAATGTTTTCCTCCTAAATTAGGAAAAACGCCATTTCCATTCAGCATGTACTACAAATTCTAATCAGTGCAATAAGACAAATAAAGGAAATAGTGGCCTTCAATAAAGAAGTAAAACACTGCTTGTAGACAGCATGATCATCCAGGTACAGAATCCAATGAAATCTTCTAACTGTTAGAGACAGGCTCATCGTAACAATATCAATTACATTCTCTATAATATGAATGAATATTGGAAATAAGAATTTATTTTTAACATATTTTCTTCGTTGTCAATGGACTTTATTTATTTATATGTGGTGCTGAGGATCGAACCCAGTGCCCCACACAGGCTAGGCAAGTGCTCTACCACTGAGCCACAGCTCCAGCCCAGAAATAAGAATTTAAAACACCATTTACAACGGCATAAAACATGCTTAAGGATGAACACAAAAGGTAGCAGGACCTCTACACAGAAATCTACATGGTATTGCTAAGGGAAAGAACAGAAGAAATAAATAAACACAGAGCTAAATCTTGGAAGACTTCGTATCACTGAAATAACAAGTCCTAATGAGGCTGTAAACTCAGTGAAATCCCAGTCAAATTCCAAGCAGGTGTTTTTTTGTTTGTTTGTTTTGTTTTTTAATAGAAACCTACAAACTTCATAAAACTAGTAATTAATTCAAATGGTCTAGAATGCCAAAACAACTTTCAAAAAGATGGGTAAATTTGGATCGGTAAGTGAGTTCAAGTCTTATAAAGCTACGGTCATCAAGACGGTGTGGAACTATATATAATCAGGATAGATACATAGCCCAGAGAAAGACATTAAGGAGTCCAGAAATAGACCTATGATGGTTAAGGTAGGAGGTGTCTCTCCAAAGCTCCTGTGTAAGACAGTGCAAGAATGGTTCAGGGGTGGAGGGGTTGGGTTGTAAGCTAATCAATGGATCAATCTATTGACATGGATGAACTGGGTGGTAACTGTAAACAGGGAGGCTGCGGCTGGAGGAGGTAAAACCCTGGGGGTGAGCCCTTAGGGCTTATAATTTGTCCCTGCTGAGCAGAACTCTCTCTGCTTCCTAATTGCCGTGTTCTGAGCTGTCTTCCCACTCCACGCCTTCCGCCATGATGTTCTGCCTCCTGTTGGGGCCAGAGCAGTGGAGTCAGCCATCAATGGAACCATGAGCCACCCCCTGCCAAAAAACAAAACAAAACAAAACACAAGAAAAAACTTTTCTTCCTCTGTTGTTATTGTCAGGTCTTTTGGTCCCAACAATAAAAACGGCTGACTTAAACAGACCCACACATCCACCTTTCAACAAAGGTGTAAAGGTCATTCGGTAGTTAAAAAAGGAAAGTCTTTTTCAACAACTGATGCTAGACACATTGGATATCCACGTGCAAATAAATCCAAGCAAATGTAAACACAAAAAAATATCAAATAAAAAAGGACTTGATCCTTCTTCTCATCACATTTAAAGTTAACTCAAAAACGGATCCTGGATTCTATGGTTTAGATGTGGTCTGTCCCCTAGATGTTCCTGTGTTGGGAACTTGGTCCCCAGGGTGCTGGTATCAGGAGCTGGTAGGACCTTTGAGGGGTGGGGCCTCGTGGGAAGTGGTTGAGTTATTAGGAGTGCCGTCCTTGCAAAGGTTAATATGACTCTTAGTGTAATCAGATTAATTCCCAACAGAGTGAATTGTTTAAAAAAAAGAGCAAACCTGGCTCTTGGATCCCTCTGGCTTCCTGTCTTTCCAGCTTATCTCTCCCTGTCTTATGTGCACCCACCATGACACCATCTTGTGTGTGTGGGGGGGGGGGGATTGCCGAACTTTGAGAACTGTGAGCCAAATAAACTTCTTTTCTTTATAACGTACCAGTCTTAGATATTTTATAATAGCACCAGGAGACAGACTAAGACCATAGACTTATAGGTCAAACCTAAACTATAAAATATCTACAAGAAAACAGGGAAGAAAACCTTTGTTGCTGTATGACAGGCAAAGATCTCTTAGCCATGACACCAAAAATATAATCAAACCAGAAACAACTTCATAAACTGGACTTTCCTAAAATGAAAACTTTCTTTCATTGGAAAAAGTAGGTTCAGAGAATGAAAACTGTATTCATACACTGAGAGAAAATATTACAAATCGTATAACTGATAAAGACAACATATTTGGAATATATAAAGAATCTCAAATTTAGTAACAAGAAAATGAGCAAACTAATTTTTTTAAAAAAGGAACCAAAACATGTGCCAACACTTCAGGAAGGAAGAGTGAAGAATGATTACTAAATATTATAGAGAAGAGGCTCACAGAGCCAAGATTAACATCACACACATTCATACCAGGCACCCCTCGGCATGACACACCAAGAAAGCCACCACATTATCGCTGAACACCTCATTCTATTCATGAGAAAATATATAATAAACCCAAAACATTATACAAAATACTGGAGGCAAGGATCCTCCAGGCCACATTTACCACGGAGGTATCACTAGCAATCAACATCACGCTTCACACAGAGGAGACATGTATAAATATCCCTTGCATAACTGAGTCAAGCAGAAGGAGGAGTTACTGACAGAAATTTTGATGTTTGCTATAGAAGTTTGTGACAGGTAAAATCCGATGGCCTGTTTTAGAATAACTGAATTTTGACCCAATTGAATTATAGCTTCTGTAATGATGGCTGCATAATTTTCCTGCATAATCTTTGAAGATTTTTTTTTACAACCAACGTGAGGTGTAACCATTATGTGAAGCTGGCTTATTTTTAATGTGTCAGTATTATTTAAAAATCACTTATTACTAAACTATCTTTGGCTCGAGATTCAGATGCACGGAAGACTCATGAATATATGTTAAAGTAGAGTAGTCCAAATCATTTCTTCATGACAGGTTAGCCAACATTTTTTCCAGCCTGGGGGAAAAAAAAAAAAAAAAAGTTAAAACATCATTTGTTCTTTGATTTGTGCATGGAAATATTACACTTGAGAAAAATTTACTACAGTGTTGTGAAGCATGGACTTCAAAATTTAATCTCCTGGGCTGGGGGTTGTGGCTCAGTGGTAGAGCACTTGCCTAGCATGTGTGAGGCCCTGGGTTCGATCCTCAGCACCAAATATAAATAAAGGCATGCTGTCCATCTACAACTACCAAAAAAAAATCCAAAAATCAAATTTAATCTCCCGTGTCCAAGGATTCTGCACCACTATTATCGATTTCGTTACACTGTTCTCAGAGTCGCGAGTTCGAGAAAAGACAGATGTGCATCGCTTGTCATGGGTAAATACATTGCTGCTCTACTTTTTTTTTTAAAAAAAAACCAGGGTTTAAACCCAGGAAAGCTTAACCACTGAGCCATATCCCCAGCCACCACCACCCCTTTTGAAATTGTATTTAGAAACAGGGTCTCACTAGGTTGCTTAGGGCCTCCCTGATTTGCTGAGGCTGGCTTGGAACTCGCCATCCTCCAGCCTCAGCCTCCCTAGCAGCTGGGATTACAGGCGTGTGCCATGCGTCTGGCTGTCTGTCTTTTAAGCAGCAGGACATGGAGAATTATTCCATGCTACGAGTACACAATTAAAGGTCATAAACCAATTTTTGGATTGAAAAAGCAGGGCGGGACTAACAGGGGCGGTGCCGATTCCGCAGGTGTGTGTGTGTGTCTTATATACGACGAAGTGTTTGTGGATCTGCTCTAGTATTTCCTTATTGACAAAAGCCTATTTTTTTCCTTTTGTAAACACAAGAAAGACAAAGCTTTGGGGGATAAAAACTCTTAAAAGATGATTTCTGGGGGCTAGAAATCATTTTTTTTCCTCCTCCGACTGCCTTGTGCAAATTTGTTTTTCGGGAACATGAATCATGAGTTAATTTAGTTGTTATATTCTTTAATTGTATTCCTCAAGGTTCATTTACTTGAAATTTGTTTTCCACATCAAAAGCTAATGTTTAATTCCAAGCAAGACACAAAACAAGAAGTGAGATACTAGAAGTTAAAAAATAAATCTCGAGTGAGTAGAAACGGTCCTCATTTTGTGACTATTTTTAATGTCTTAATTATCAGTTCTCTCCATCAGATAAGATTTCCTGAGACGCCATTCCCATATTTTCGTTTCTAAGAAAAGTTTCGACTAATGTGTAGTCAACGGCTGCTTTGATGTCATATTGGAAATGTCTCTGCTTTAAAATACAGTTTAAGATGGTCGGAGAGGTTTATTAGTGTAATCACTTGAGGAAAACGCCAAATGGCCTGGGCTTAAGAAAGACTTTTGAAATATGTTAAGAAAAAAAAAAAGTCCAGTTTGTATTTCTTCCAAATAACCTTAAATCAGAGTCTTGCCTGAAATGTTGATTCCGCCCTGCAGTCTGAGCAGGCCCAGCACCCTGCCCCCTGGAACTGGATTAGTCCCCTGCAGGCTGAGCCCCACCCCACCCCAGCTGTTCCTTGCTCCTTGGCGTCTGGGCGACCCTGCACCTGGCCACGCCTGGGCCTGTGCCGTGTGCCACCCTCCTGGGGGCAGAGACACCACTCCCTGGTAGCTCACCTCTCAGGGTCCGACCTGCGACCTTGCACAACTGTGGCTGCGCTCTGCTCCCTGGAGCTGGCCTATCCCGAGCATTCCGGACCTGGAGCAATTCACTGAGGTGCCCTGCCACCCACAGTCAGAATCACACTCACAGTGGAGCTCACACTGCAGGGCTGTGCCTCAGAACAACAGAGCCCACCTTTGCAGAATTGCACCCACCTGGGCCTCCAACAATAAATACCTAGGCCTCAAGTACCAGGTACTGCAAGAGTTTCACAAGACCCTGAGCCCAGGACCCTGACACCACAGCTACTTCAAGTACCTATGCCCTGGACCCAGCACCATCGCAGCTACCTGTGGGCCATGTTGGACTCAACACCCAAGGGCCATCCCCCAGCTAAGACTCCAACTGTGAGGAAAACCAGAACCGGCAGCCCCTGGCACCTCGTACCCTGAGAACCTTTGCTGCCACAGCCACCACCACAGACCAGTGGGGCACCCACAGATGAGACCACTGTGCCCACCGGTCACCAGACCCACTGCACCCAGCCCAACTGGCACCATCAGGACCACTGAGAATCCACTCTGCAAAGTGAGGGAGAGGCAAGTGGTCCCCCAGACATTCAGACAGAGACACAGACACAAAGATCATGCAAAAGCAAGGAAACACCATACCACAAAAGGAACACCATCATTTTTAAGTAACTGACCCCAAAGAAACGGAAATTTAAACATTGCCCGAGAAAGGGATTCAGAATAATTGTCTTAAGAGAACTCAGCAAGGTACCAGAGAATGCAGAGAGCAGATCTAACAAAAGCAGGAAAACGATTCAGGATCTAATAAGAAACTCAACAAAGAGATGGATACCTTTAAAAAAAAGAAGAACCAAGCAGAAATCTTGGACTGATGAATTCAATGAATGAAATACAATTCAAAACTAGGTCAAGTGGGAGAAAGAAACCGTGTGCTGAAAGATAGGTCCTGCCATGACTCAATTAGAGCGAATGTGGTCCCCCACCCCCCACCCAACACACACACGGGTTAACGTGCTGGATGCTTGGTCCCCAGTGTGGCAATGTGAAGAAGGGCGGGACGTTTCAGAGAGGGGACAGGATGGGGAGTCATCGGATCTTTCTGACTTACTGCCCGTGGAGGTTAGGATGGTCCTCTTGGGACCATGAGTCATTCCTCATGGGAATGTTGTTACAAAAAGGGCAAAACTGCCCGATCCCCACGCTCTTGCTTCCTGACCTGCAGTGTGGTCTCAGACGAGTGTTCCTGCCAGCGTGTGCCATCCACCATGGGGCGGGCCTTTGTCAAAATCATGCTGATACCAGCTCCAGGCTTTCAACTGAGAAGCGGACGTGACTCCATTTTGGAAAAACCAGCCTCTTCCTCGGAGCAGGGCCTGTCCAGAGTGGGGTTGACCCTTGTTCTTGGAAAACCCACAGAGTGTTCCTAGGCGTGTAGCCACCCCGCTGAGTTGTTTGTGTGTGAATAACGGGAGAGGTCTGCGGTGCCCACGTCCCTGACTCAGCCACGCTAGCTCCTGGAAAGACCAAGGCATGTTTGAGGCCTCAGGCCCGACCACGGAGGTCCAAGCAACCCCCTGGCAACTACCCATCAGCGTGAGACAGAGAAGACACTGGAATGCCAGGTGGCCCCGCAGGAGTCTCAGGGATTGATGACCTGTTAGGAGGCCACGACGCTTAGCATGTACCCTCTCGCAACCCCTCGAGGCTTAAACCAATCAGTTCAAACGTATCCACCTCCTGAACTCACCAGTCACCCTTACCCAACTTGTTCCCGCCAACGAATGTACTCATCAGTGCTGACAGTTGTTGTCTGATTTTCCCCGAGGTATGGGATGATTTGCTGTGTGACGTTTAGAGTGTCCACCAAAACTATGAAATCTCACTGAACCAAGGACCGGGACTCACTCCTCAGAACTGCTGTGTTGGAAATGGCTGTGAGTCCAGGCTCGAGCTTGCAATACAGACTCTTGTGTGATTGCATCGGATTCGGCTCCTGGAGGTCTTTCGGGGTCCCTAAAATCCGGCCTTACACAACCTGCAGAAAAGTGATATAAATAAGCCTCTTCTCTTTGTAAGTTACTATCCCCAAGTATTTTGTTATAATATCATAAAGTAGACTGATTCAATCTCCAAGTAGTTACAGCCTAAATTGGTCATCTCTGAGGAACATTAGAGTCAAACTGCCAAAAGCAAAGACAAAGGGAGAATTTTTAAATGTATTTATATTGGTTCTTTTTAGTTATATGTGACAGTAGAATTTGTTTGACATAATTATAAAAGCATGGAATATAATTTGTCCTAATTCAGTACCCCAGTACTTCCTCTTCCCCTCCCAGCACAATTCATAATAGCTAAGCCGCGGAGCTATGAATAAAGAAAGAAAATGTGGTGTATATACACAATGGAATATTACTCAACCATAAATAAGAATGGCTTTATGACATTCGCTGGTAAATGGTGGAACTGGAGAACATCTTATTAAGTGAAATAAGCCAGTTCCAAAAAGTCAAAGGTTGGTGTTCTGATAGGCAGAAGCTAATCCAAAATAAAGTGGGGGGAATGTAAACAAAAGAATAGAAGAAAGATGAATGGAGTCGACAAAGGGGAATGAAAGGAAGGGAGATGGGATGGGATGGGGAAAGACAGTGAATGAAGCTGACCTAACTTTCCTAAGTGCATATGTGAACGTACCACAGTGAATCTCACCATCATGTGCACCCACAAGACACTAATTAAAAAAAAAAACTATAATAACAGAAATATCTGTACAGTAGAGGGAAGGGGACGGGGAGGAGAATTTTTAAAAGAACAAAAGAAACTCACGCAGACACAGACAAAGGAATCGCCATTAGATCGTCAGCAGACGTCTGGGAAGAAACCTTGCAAGAAGGTACAAAGAAAAAAACTTGCCAACCACGAATATGGTACCCAGAAAAACTGTCCTTCAGAAATTAAGGAGCTTCAAAGTCTTTCCAAAATCAGTAGCTAAGAGAATGCATCTTGCCTAGGCTGCCTTTGTAAGAGATGCTTCAGGGACCTGCGGAGGCTGTGGCTCAGTGGCAGAGCGTCCACCATCAGCACCTCATAAAAACAAATGTGGGTACAAACTATTCCTATTTCTAGTATGAAGGTTAAAGGTCAGTATATTAAAAAGTGACCAAAGCTACAATAAGTGGCAAAGAAAAAGGCAACATAAAAATGTAAATCGCTGTATCCAGAGCAAATGAGGATGTAGAAGTCTACAGTTTCTGTAGGCGACAGAAGTTAAGTTGTTATCAGTTTAAAACCGTTGATTATTCCTGGAAGGTGTTTTTATGTAAGTCTCATGGTAACCACAAAACAAAAACTCTGGCAGATGCATAAACAATAAAGAGAAGGACTCACTCCTAGCACCACAGAAAATCATCAACTCACAATAACAACAAGAGACCAAGAAAGGAACTAAAACTATCTATAAAGCCATCAGAAAACAACAACTTGGCAGAAGTAAATCCTTACCTATCGATCATGGTCTTGAACAATAATGGATTGAATAATTCTCTAATCAGAAGACTCAGAGTGACTGAATGAATTTAAAAAAGAAAGAAAGAAAGAAAAGAAACCAGGATCCACCTACTTGCTGCCTGGAAGAGACCCACAGACCTCAAGGACAGACAGGCTGAGCAAAAGAGGACAAATTGGGGCTGGGATTGTGGCTAGCATGGGTGAGGCACTGGGTTCAATTCTCAGCACTGCTTATAAATAATTATAAAATAAAGGCCCATGGACAACCAGAAACAAATATTTTAAAAAATAAAGAGCAAATTGGCTACTCTTACGTATGATAACCTACACTTCAAGTCAAAACTATCACAAGAGGCAAAAAACTTCATTATTTAATGATAAACTGGTCAATTCATCAAACAGATATAACCATCACAGATACATGGGCACTCCATATAGGAGCAAGAATGGCAAACCCATAAAGCTAATGTTAATGGGCACGAAGAAAGAAATACAAAGCAATACGATAAGAAGAGAGGACTTGAATGTCCCATTTTTAACAAAGAACAGATCAACCAGACAGAAATATAATAAGGAAATACTGGACATGAATCGTACTTTAGATCCAATGACCCTGACAGACGTGTAACAGAACATTCTGTCCGACAGCAGCAGAACACATGATCTTCTCCAGCACACCCATACCATCTCCGAGATGGATCGTACGACAGGCCATAAAACAAGTGTCGACAAACTCAAGAAGACTGAACTCATATCTAGTACTGTCTCAGGCCCCATGATATGAAAATCTAGAAATCAATAGCAGAAGGAATCTTGGAGAATTCACAAATATGTGGAAATTAAGCAACATGCTGCTGAACAACCAATAAGTCAAAGAAAAAAAAGTCAAAAGGGAATTTTTAAAGTAGCTTAAGACAAATTAAAATGGAAACAGAACATATTAAAAAAAACCTATGGGATTTAGAAAAAGCAGTTCTAAGAGGAAAGTTAATGTTTAAAAAGATGAAAGCTCACAAATAAATAACTGAACAGTGTACTTTAAGGAACTAGAGAAAGAAGAGCAAATTAAACCCAAATCTAGAAGAGAGGAAAATCAGAACAGAAATAAATCAAACAGAGAACAGAAACATAGGGGGAAAATCAGTAAAATGGAAGCCCAACATCTTCTTCTGGTAAAAACACGCAGCGGTCTAGATATGAAAGTTTTCCAATATAATAAAACCCATTGATGAACAATTCACAGCTAACATTATAATCAGTGGGAAAAAACCACAAGTTTTTCCAATAAGTTACACTACAAGGCAAGGGTGCCCATTCTCTCCACTTCTATTCAACATAGCCCTAGCAAGAGAAATCAAATTAACTAACTAAATAAATAGCATTCAAACCCGAAAGAAGAAGGACAATTATCCCTATTGCAAATGACACGATCCCACGTGTAGAAGATCCCAAAGACGTTACACACCCACACATATACACAGAGTTAGAACTAATGAACAAATTCAGCAAAGTTTCAGGACACGAGGTCAACATACAAAAACCAGTAGCATTTTTACACATGTATAACAACCTGAGAAAGAAATTGAAAAATAATCCTATTTATAGTAGCACCAAAAAAAAAAAAAAAAAGAGTGAGAGAAAGAAAAAGGAAAAAAGGAAGGAAGGGAGGGAGGGTGGGAGGGTAAGGAAAGTAAAAAAGAACCCACAAAATACTTCGGAGTAAGGTTAACCAAGGAGGTAAAAGATCTGTACACCAAAGATTGTAAAACACTGACGAAAGAAATGGAAGACAACACAAGTAAATGGAAAGACACCCCTGTCCATGAGCACAAGAATTAGAATTGTTCAGCTGTTTGTGGTAGCCAAAGAAATACAGAGATTCAACACAACCCTTCTGAAAAGTCCAGTGGCATTCTTGTATCCGGGGTGGGGACAGGGTCTCCCAATGTTGCTCAGGGTGACCTCAAACTCTTAGGCCCAAGCAATCCTCCTGTCTCAGCCTCCAGAGTTAGCGGGGACTATAGCACATGCCATCATATCTGGTTTCCAATGATGTTCTTCACAGAAATAGAAAAAAGCAATCATGACATTCATGTGAAATCGCGAAAGACCCTGACTAGCCATAACAATTCTGAGAAAGAAAAACAAAGTTGGAAGTTCCTCATTTCCTGATTTCATATTACATTACAAAGCTCTGATGATCAAATCAGCACTGTCCTGGCATAATGGTAGCAGGAAACAGAATGGAGAGCCCAGAAATAAATCCAAGCACACTCCATCAGCTGATTTTCAACAGGGCATCATGACTTATACACAATAAGGAAAGGAGACAAAGGCTTCAGGCTGGGAAAACCCGATTTCCACATTCCATCATACATAGACACAAACTCAGAATGAACACAGGGCCTAAATGTAAGACCCGAATCTGTAAAGGCCCAAGAGAAAACATAGGGGAGAAGCTTCAGGGCATGGGCCAATCACATCAAAAACTCAAGTTATGAAAGCAAAAGACCAATAAAGAAGACCACACCAAACTGAAAGCTAGGTGTACAACAAAGGGAAACCATCGTCAAAACACAACGGCAGCCCTCAGGGTGGGAAAAAAATATTTGCAAGCCACATATCTGACAAGGGATTAATACCCAAGATTTATAAGAATTCATACGACTCTAGAGTAGAGAAAAATCCAATTAGAAAATAAGCAAAGGACCTGAATAGACATTTCTCCAAAGAAGACATAAAAAATGGGCAACAGATACTTGAAAAGCCGATCCATGTTAATCATCAGGAAAATGCGAGTCAGGCTCACTGTGAGATACCGCCCACACCCATGACGGATGACTATTATTAAACCACCACCAGGCCAGTGTTGGCAAGGGCGGAGAAAACCTGCCTGGCGCTACCTGTGGGAATGTGGATTGGTGCCGCCCTGGTGGAGAAGAGTATGGAGGTGCTGTGCTTCCAATGCACCCCTCAACAGTTCTCCTGTTGAAACGGAGTCTCCAGATTCCCACATGGAGAGCCTTTGAAGGTGGAGCCCTGGTGAGGTGATGGGATTCAAATGAAGTCAGGAGGGTGGGGCCCTGTGATGGCGTTCCTGGTTTCATAAGAAGAGGGAGACGGAGCTGGATGCGGCTGCCCCCACCCTCTTGCTCTCTCATGGCAATGCCCTCCAGCAAGCTGGGATGCAGCAAGAAGCCCTCAGACCACCACCACCAGATGCAGATCCTTGCTCCGGCACCTCCCAGGCTCCAGAGCTATAAGAAATAAACATTTGTCTTTATAAATTACCCAGCCTCGGGAATTCTGTTACAGCAGCAGAGACTGGGCTAAGGCAAGAGGTTTCTAAAGAAGTTAAAAGAGGAACTGACATATTACACAGCAATCCCCCTTCTACCCAAAGGAAACGAAATCACCATCCTGTAAAGACGGGTCTCGACACCCCTGTGTCCGTTGTTGCCAAGACATGGACCATGGAGAGAAACTGAGGCACACGAAATTCATTAAAGGCAAAAACAGTTTGCGGAGCTGCAGGAGTCTTTGCTGGCAGCTTTCAGGATGCACTTGTTTCTGGTTTTCCCACTGTGGGTACAGTAGCTAAGGGAACCTCTGTAGGCACCGGGTCTGGCGTGGCCCATGGTGAACTGCCATGGGGCTGGGCTCCATGACACAGGGGCCAAAAGTGGCCATGGGGTTGGTGTCCAGGCTCATGGGATTATCCATCTCTATTCTCTTGTTGAACTTCCTGAAGATGGTTATTTTGAATTCCTTTTCAAGCCAAGTTTTAAATTTCCATTTCCTGAGGCCAGTTACTGAAAGATGATTGTACTCCTTCAGTAATATCTGGTTCCTCGTTAGAAATTGACACAACTCAATTTAATAATAGGTATAAGAGTATTATAATTTTGGAAGATGGGGAAATAGATGATTTGCAAATTTGCAAGTAAAAAGAATGCTAGACGACCATGAAAAGGAGAGCCTGTCATTTGCTCCAACATGGGTGAACGTAAAGCACATCTTGCTAAGTAATGTAATCCAGACACAGAAAAAAATATTGCATGCTTTTACTTAGGTATGGCTGTGTTTAAAAAAAATAAAGTCAAATATACAAAGATAGAGAACAGAACAGTATCAGGAGTTACCACAGGTAGGGGGTGGGGTGAGGAAATGGGAAGGTGGAGGTCAGGAGATGAAAGACATTCAGGAGGAGCAGTTTGGAGATCTTAGTGCACATGAGGACCATAGGTCATAAAATTGTACTGTATGATTAAGTCCTGCTCAATGAGTTGATTGTAACGTCTCTTGCCCAAAAACAAATTAAAAGGTGGGTAACTGTAGGAGGTGGTGGGAATAGGAATGGGGATGTTAATTTGCTTCACTCGTAACCATTTTATTGTGTATTTGTATTTCATAACATCAAACTAATACCCAAAATATACACAATAACATTTTATGTTATGTGTAATTTAACCACACTTTTAAAATGATACGCTTTAAATAGGCAAGTGGTATGACACGTGAATCATACTTCAATAAAACTGTTTTTAAAAAGACATTTTGGTAGTAGAGTCGGAATTGTAATTGGCCACACCCCCCGTGGGTGAGGTAGTCCATATTGGTCATCCTTGATGGCCCCTCAGCCACTGAACCTCTTCCTATATGTGGGAATAGGGCCTGCCTCCCTTCAGGAAATTTACAAATCATCTATTTCCCCATCTTCCTGGTGGCCCCGGGGCCCTGGTACGTGATCTAGGCTCTGTCCATCAAAAATACCCGACCCTCTATTTGCCCCTGTCCCCAGTGGTCACTCAGAAGATGGTGGTGTAAAGAAGTAAAGATCATGGAGGTTCCTTCCCCGTGGGCCAGCGCCTGCACCCTGTCTGCAGGGGCACCTCGTTAGCCACTGTTCACAGCTGTGACCCCAATATCTGACAAGAACAACCTAGAGGAGGAAGTTGATTTTGGCTCAGAGTTTGAGAGGGTCCGTCCACAGTGAGCCGACTCCATTGCTCTGGGCTGGTGAGGCAGGGCGTCGTGGTGGAAGGACGGAGCAGAGAAAAGTTGCTCCGATCCTGGCAGCCAGGAACCAGAGAGAGAGCAGGAGGGGCCAGGGACAGCACATATAGTCCCCGAGGACCTAGCTCCTCCAAGCACGTCCACTTGCCTACAGTTCACACCCTTTTGAGGTCCTTTTGAGGGATTAATCCAGCGAGGGGATCAGGTCACATCACAACTCTCCTAATCTAATCATGTCACCTCTACACGTTCCGACATTAGCACAGGAGCTTGGGGGGCACCTCACCTCCCAAGCAGAACAGACTCTCATGCTGGTTACGGCACTGGGGAGTCAGTCAGCTGCAAAGTGCGGTTTCCCTGTCCAACAGCAAGAGACAGCAGTGCCTACTGGGGACACCGAGGTGGGGCTTCCCGCTCCACAGCCTTCACACCTGATTGGCCTGTCTTCCCATAGATTCTGTGAATCACCGGATCTCTTCTTTTTTAATTACCATTCTTCTTGCATTTACCAGAATTGGTCTCTGTTGCTTGCAACGGAATATCCTGAATAATGTAAAAATGAGTCACTGATTCTCAGGAAGTTGAGTAAAAAGTAGGATGGGTTTTTCTGGATCAGACATAACTCAAGAACTATCCACATCTGCTTAGAAGGAAAGAGAGGCACTCTGTTAGTGCCTGGCATGCAGGGTGAAATGCTGATGAGATCAGCTCTGGACGCACGGAAGAGAGTACTCAACCCACTGCCCACTGTCATAGAACACAGAGAAGGCAGGAAGATCTCTGGGACAGGCATGGTCCTCATCTCACCAAGACGACGCTGACATTGCCCAGCACCACTGACTCGTGAGAATGGTGCAGCTTTGTCTTCCTGGGGGCTATGGTGGATTGGCCCTCAGGTTCCGTTCCAACCTCCTTGGAGGGGAGCTTCCTGCTTCACGGAGCCTGAATCCCACATTTACCAGTCTCTCTTGCCAGTCTCTCTAGATGCAGTTTGAGAGAAAATCAGATGGTGAAAGAGGGGCGAGGCAGGTCTTCCTGCTGATGTGGCAATTGCTGCAGGCCAGCGAGGTCCTAAAAACGTACCGTGTTTCTGCAGAAGCATCTGCAGGGGCCTGACAGTGGCAAGACTCACGGGTCAGTTCTGTCACATGACTCTATTCCAATCCTCACTGCTCTAGGGTCTCATCACTCGAGGACTGATCGCCCAACCCCAGGGGAGGACGTTCCCACCTGTTGACGCAGCGATTACTTCTCTAGACAGGAAGTGGAGACTGTGAAGCGGTTGTCTCTCTAGATTGGAAGTGGAGATGGCCATCAGACGGTTCTAGGCTTCTCTTGACGTTGACAGGACGTTCTCCAGGGTCACAAATGGGAGGCTAAGCTCGAGAGGCAGAGTATCTATGAGTGAGGGGAGAGCATGGATGGACCAAGGGAAAGCAGGTGCTACGAAGACTCCGCCCTCTGCAGGTGGTGATGGGACGTCTCTTGTGGTGACACCAGCAATAGCATCTGGGCTCCAGGATAGAAAGGTCAGCGATGCCCAAAACAGGGTCACGTGCCTGGATTTGGAGGCAGTTTGCCGATTGGCTGGACTGCCCTTCTGGTTCGGAGCCTCGGTCCCTCTCCAGTCTCGCTGTAGAATTCGTGAACATCCTTTCAGCAAAATCCATCCTCCTTGGGCTCAGCAGAGTCGGTGTCCCTGGCTGGTGACTAGGAATCCTGACTGACCTAGTAGGTGAGGGGAGGGGAGGGAAGGGTCACTGATGAAATCTGGATATTGATGACTTGCAGACAGTGGTCCCGCTGTCTGAGACGGGGAAGCAGGCCTTGGTCCAGGTTTGACTAGGGGTGAGGTTGAGATGGATTGGGGGCCAGCTGATGCCCACGTGGACAGGTTCCATAGACATGTGGATAGACCAGTCTTGACCACAAGAGAGAGATCTCAACCAGGCACAGACTTGGCTTCACCAGCTTTCAGACAGCCAAGGCGGAGGCCACGTGCTACAATGGAGTGAAAGGGCTCCGGTCATCAGCACTGCCTGAAGCTGGAGCGCCAAGCACCCAGAACGGCAGGCAGCAGCTCGGGAGGCTGAGGGGCGAGGATCACAAGTTCAAAGCCAGCTTCAGCCAATTACTGAGGCCCTCAGCAACTCTGCAAGACTCTGTCTCTAAATAAAATATTAAAAGGGCTGTGGGTGTGGCTCAGGTGTTAGGCACCTTGAGTTCAATCCCTAGTACAAATAATAATCATAATTTAAAAAAAGAAGACCAGGCAAGTCCCCCAGCTGCTCCTTCAGGCCATCAGGAACAAGTTGCTCACTGGGAGGTGAGCCACCAGGCTGTAGACACCTGCTTCAAGGAATGTGGAGAGCAGGAGGGATCTAGTGAAGGGAAGACAGTTTGGGGTGTGGGATGATGAGTTCACACTACAGGGAGGGAAAAAAAAAAAAAACAGGATGACAAATTCATCTCATCTTAGCGCAGCTGAGAACCCCCTGGGCCTCCCGCCAACTAGAGTGGTTGCTGACCCTGAGTCTGGACCACTTGGTGCCTTCTGGGTTAGTACCAAATGCTGGAGGAAGGAGTACCCAGCAACAGAGAGGAATGCCCAGTAGCACAGGGGGGACCTCAGGAGACCCAGGGATCAAGAGCAGGACCAGGCTGGGCTCCAGCGGGAGCGGCACCACGCCCCACGCTGACAGACACAGAAAGGAGATTGTGCATCCAGTAACTTTGCCCTGAGAGATGATGGTGGCAGACAGAGGGTGTTTGCTCGGCTTTCCTCTGTGAGACTGTAGAATTCCCGTCGTTCCTGGGTCTGGACAGCGGGTAATGAGGTAGGAGGACTGAGGAAGGCAGAAAGCTTTGCAGCCACCCCCAGGGATCCACCTGAGGGTGCATCTGGTTACATACAGACTTTTTTTTTTTTCCTTTGGGGGATGGGATACCAGGAATCGAACTCAGGGGCGCTCCACCACTGAGCCCCATCCCCAGCTCTATTTTGTATTTTCTTTAGAGACAGGGTCTCCCTGAGTTGCTTAGCGCCTGGCTTTTGTGGAGGCCGGCTTTGAACTTGCCATCCTCCTGCCTCAGCCTCCTGAGCTGCTGGAATGACAGGAGTGCACAGCCCATTCCCAGTTTGCAGTAGTTCTGTAGTATTCTGTCCGTCTGCAAGGTCCAGGAAAATGGCAAGAAAAATGTCTGCTTTTCAAAGTGTCGCCCACTGGGACAAAAGGGGCGGGAGGGAGGGAGATCACCCACGGATGAGATCATTCAGCAAAAGGAATCGCCCTGGCGGAGCTGAGCGAGGCAGCGGCCCCGCTAGGAAAGAGGTCGATGAAATGGGACTCGGTTTCCACTCGGTAAAAACCCAGAGATCCAGGAACGAGAGCAGAAAGGTGGGAGAGAAAGTGGAGAACAGCTGGCTGACGGCATTGGCCAGAGTCGGGCGCACGTTGCTTTTCTTCCTCCATCTTCCCCATCGTGGAACCATCAGATATCCACACCCCATCACCCGGGTGACTGGGTGACTCTTCCCCGGAAAAAACTAAAAGAAAAAAACTCTGTATCTTCGTGTTCACTGAACCTGATGCGTTTCATTCTGTTCAAGCCTTATGGAGAGTTTGGGAGGGACATTTCCAAAAAAGGAAATTTGGAGCGCTACTCCTCCAAGAAATAAAAACGTGAATGGGTGCTGGGCAGAAAAGCACCCATCCGCACTGGGGATATTTTAAAGCTGGATCTAAGGCAGAAAAGAAGAAAGCTATACAGATTTGGGGTAGAATGTTCCAGACAGAAAAAAAAAAAATAGCGCATGCAAAGGCCCTGGGGTGAGAAATAAAGTGACGTTCGAAATCTGAAAGAAGGGTAGTATGACTTGTAGAAAGAGCAGTGTGAGATGGATTTCAGGGGCAGGAGGATTGGATCTTGTAGTCTTTGGTGGATCACAGTTAAAGTTGGTCCTTTTTCCTCAGTACAATGAAAATGTCCCTGGACCAGGTTATGACTAGTACTGGATATGTGTTATTCCCTCTGTGATGAGTTAGGACATGATGGCAGGGTCAAGTGAAGATAAAGGTGACTTGGACCAAGGTAGCAGCTGCTGTAAGAGTGGAAATTCACGGCTAGATATAAGATCCATTTTTGGAGCTCTCCTGCTGTACCTTATTTAGCTTCTCCACAGTTCGTGCATCACATAAAAAGGCCTCCTCAAACTTCAAAGCAATTTGGTGTTGAACACATAAAGTCCTGGTGTACGATTACTTCACTGATCACATCTTTAACCAAAGGCTTTCACGACGGGTTTTGTTCAACTTTAACAACCGTTCATGTAGAACTTATACGTCAGGCCACAAAGGCCCAGAGAAATCAAGCAATTTGCTCAAGGTCACTCAGCTGATAAAGGACAGAGAGGCTCTGGAGTACATGCTCTCAATCACAAGAACTGCTGTCCCTCTGGACACACGGATTCAACCACTTTTAAATGAACGGTTAAAAAAAAAAAAAAAAGAGCCAGAAACATAATAGAGCCTCAGCCATTGGAAAGAATCAAAGAACAAAATTACAAATGAGACTGGGTTGCGATCGGGAAATTCAAGTTACAACCTTTCAAAGAACAATGTTGAGCAATGTGATATCTATGATGGCATTCAGGAAATTACAGTAAGAGACCAATTACCGCAGCTTGCAGGCAGCAGAAAGATAAGGTGACCAAGTTTAAGCCCCTCCTCCCCCCCAAAAAAAACTTAAAAAGAGCATATAGTGGGCTGGGGATAGGGCTCAGGTGGTAGGGTGCTTGCTTTGCATGCAAAATCCCTGGGTTCAATCCCCAGCACCACAAAAATAAATAAAGCATATATTAAAAGGTGAGAGAGGTGCCTACACCCGCCCTTCCTTCTGTAACCTGGGAGGTGACCACCAGGAGCCGCTGACTGCGCATCCGTTTAGATTTCATGCATATAAAATACACATTTGCCCATTGAAATCGTCGCAGCGCTTTGGACTCTTATTGTCTTATTGTCAGTAGTTTATTTAACTAATGTCCCACCGGTGGGCCCACAAAGTTGTTTCTGATTTTTCTTCTCACAGATATCACCGCAGCGAGCGAATGTCCTCGTGGTCTGTGTCTGCTCACTTCTGTGATCATTCCTGTGAGACGGATCCTGAGAAATGGATGTTGCTAGTTCTGGGACAAATTCTCAGTAGTATGATCGGGTGCTCAGAAATAGGGACAACTTCACATTTATTGCATAGTACCCAAATTCACGTTCAGAAGTTGGGGGGGGGGGCGTGTTTGCACTTAATTTCCCTAACACTCAAGCCAACAATGGGTACTGTGATTCTTGATCATTGCCAGTTAAATAAGTAAACAGGATCTCATTTTAATTTGCATTTTTTTCATTATTAATGAAATTACTCATGTTACCATGTGACTCAAAGTCGCTGGCACTTGATTTTTCAAAAATTGATCATTTAGAGGCTTTGCCTATTTTACTCTTGGATGCTGATCTGATTCTTGAGGATTTATTAACAGGTTAACAAAAAAGCATTAATATTCTTTACATATTAAATGTTGACCCTTTGCTTAGAATCAAAATTATAAACATTTCTCCCAACTTTTTGTCTTTTAACTTCAACAACTTTATCAAGCCAAAGTTGCTTGATTATTTCTTACTAAAAGTAGGTTTATCTTTATAACTTCTGGGTTTCATTAATGTATCCTAGCCCAAAGTCAGAGACCTGTTCTCTTTTATTTTGTTTGAGTACTTTATATGTAATTTTAAAACTTAATTTTTTAGCCTTATGATAATTTTTCCTCCCTACAACTAGGGATTGAATGCAGGGCCCTCTACCATCAGCTCCATCCCAGCCCTTTTTATTCTTTATTTTGAGATAGGGTCTCTATGTGGTGAGGGCCTCTCTGAGTGGCTGAGGCTGGCCTCCAACCTCCAGCCTCAGCCTCCTGAGTCACTGGGATTACATTATCGGTGTGCACCACCACACCTACGGGCATGGGAATATTTTTATGTTTGGGATGAGGGTGAAGCTCTAGCCTCTGCTCCCCCAGGATGCGTTTCCCCATTGTCTGTTGGCATTTTGCAGCAGTTCACCCAGGCTTCTTGCTATCTGGCATCTATTTAAGAAGATCGACATGGGGCTGGGGTTGTGGCTCAGTGGTAGAGTGCTTGCCTAGCATGTGGGAGGCACTGGCTTCAGTCCATTTATAACTAAAAATATGTTTTTAAAAAAGAAGAAGATTGGCATGCTAGAGAGACATATTCCAACCCCCCACCCGACCCCGAACCTGAGGTTCTAGAAGCAAATATCGTCTATCATGTAGATGCATCGTGGGGATTTTGGAAGGCCGAGAGAACCCTCTCCTGTGGCCTTTGGATGCTGGTAGCAACAAGGGAACTCACAAAACATGAGGCTTTCAGGGGTCCATGTGGTGGCCCTCCTTGCTCACTTGCTGCATGCAGGAACAATGGTAGGGGACAGATGCTCCGTGTGATTTCCTGTCACCCAGGGTCCAGTCTCCTGAAGTGAGTGGCACTGGTGAAGGCTCCCTGTTCCCACTCAGCTTCAGGGATGATTCTGGAACAGTGCCCTTGGCTTCCCCTGGAGTCGATGCACTTGGGTTTCTGCTCAGTCATTCCAAGAGGCCCAGCCCGGAATCTGGTCACCTAGCAGGCCACCAGTGTGGAAATCAGCTAAAGCCCTTTATTAAATTATGTTCCATTCAAAATGCCTCACATCACTTCTGTTTCCTGTGTTAAACTCCAACTCATGTGCTCTTTGATTTAAATGATCATATTTACCACATATTGTTTTACATTCACTTTTTATGTTTTTAGAATCTTGTTTTTTATTTGTCCTAATTAGTTATACATCACAGTAGAATGCATTTCGAATTGTTTTGCGTTTATATAGGACTCTACTTCTAGAATTTCCATCCCGTTCCATTGATCAATTTATCTGCCTTTTAATAATATCCCGGAGTTTTAGCTGGTTCTAACATCTTGTTGGACGCATTGAATAAATTCACCTCGTTTATTCTTCTCCTTCAAAGCCAATTTGATTAGTCTATAATATTTGTCCTTCCAATTCAATTTGCATTTCTCAAAATAGCCATTGGAATTTTGATTAAGGTGGATGATGATCATTGGTGCATTTGAAGATAATTGTCATCTTTATAATATTAACTTTTTTTAATCCAGAAACATGTTCAATCTTTTTACTTTCTATATCTTCTTTTATACCCTTCTTCTGTGTTTAATAGTTTTTCTGACATAGGGGCCAGTTGGTTGTTTTGTTGAATGTGGTATTCATTATTTAATAGCTTTTGTTGCTATGAATAAGACTAATGATATTTTAAATATATTTAGGCACAATATTTTAAGGCACAGTAATAAGAACTAGCATTGTGAGGTAAACCTCACAATAAATCATCTTTGCATACTTAAAAAAAATAAGAACTAGCATTTATGAAACGGTGCCTCGGCACCAGGCTCATGGTCTTTATGTCATGTTTTACATGTTATTCAGACACAAATGAAATATCTGTATGTCACAAACACTCATCCTGCAATGGCTTCCGCCTACTGGGATTTGCTTTTCTCTCTCTCCGAAAGCTGTAAGTGCTGACTGACACTGATTGACCTTCCTCTCCTGGTCCCCTGGGTGCTAAGGGTCTAGTGTCACATCCACCTTTAAGATAGAAAGAGAGGAAAACAGGAGGTACAATACTATCCAAAATGTCCAGAAGAAGACTATTAACAACTTTCCCACAATCACGTGGTAATGAGGCAGTACGCATGCTTTTATTTATTAATCTTTTTTTTTTTCCTATCTCACTCTATTACAGGCTACAAACTAAAAATGATATTCAGTCATTACAGGTTTCCTCTTTGTTTTCCAACATGAAGATCTTTATGGTTTCACTGTTGGATTTATACCAAAAAAGAATACTCTCCAAATAATAGTAAAAGTAAGTGTTTTTAAACTAACAACAATAAGCTTTTATTTTCTAGTCTGCATGTTCCGTATTTTCCTTTTATCACAACAAAATATCTATGCTTCTGACTACTTTCCAGAAAAGTTAGCCACAATGCAGATCATACCCCAAAAAGAGTACGAGAA
Organism: Urocitellus parryii; assembly: GCF_045843805.1. Taxonomy (NCBI): domain Eukaryota; kingdom Metazoa; phylum Chordata; class Mammalia; order Rodentia; family Sciuridae; genus Urocitellus; species Urocitellus parryii. The sequence goes on along the minus strand of NC_135543.1, from coordinate 70,615,125 downwards.
AAGATGTCCCTGACCTGTCCCCACTAGAACATTTCCGCTGTGCCTCTTTCCAGCAGAATTTAGAACGGACAAGAAACGAAGCCACGCTGCTGGAATATCCCGCTTCTCCTACGTCAGAAGCAGTTTTCTGACAAGAAAAATGGACCCGAAGTTGTCTGCAAGACTGGGAGCGTTGTCCTGCTCTGCTTGCGGCCTTTCCTGAGGGACCTGGTATCAGGACACTTATTCGGGAGAAGAGTGCTGCACTGGGCATCTACAGTTTCCAGAAGAGAGAGAGAAATGGACTGAGCCTGGGTTTCCCAGATACCATAGTCAGAGTCAAACCTCTGCTGTGGACACTCTAGGGAGCTACCACCTAGGCCTGCAGGAGTGAGGGGAAGGGAAAGGGAGGCAGAGAAAGAGAGAGAATAAATGCCAGGGCAAGGTGGTGTGCCCCGGGCTGAGCAGAGCTTCCCAGGACAGGCCAGGGCTCAGTGAAGTGGGCCAGGGTCCAATCCAAGGTCACGGACAGAGGCCTCTTTCTGCTGGCTCCTCTTCCTGTTCAGAACTCTTCCACCAGTGGCCTGTCAACGGCCTGCGCTTGGGGGTTGTTACCTGTCCCTCAGTGTTCTCTGAGAAAGCCGGGTCCCCAGCCCTCTCTGCATTTGTCTGCCTGCCTCCGTGATGGGAGGTGCCCTGTTGGATTGATTCCAACATGGTGCACCAGGAAGACCGGGTGATGCCAGCCACAACCCAGGAGGACTGGACTGGTGGTGGTGGGGGGGGGGGGGGGTAAGGGCTCTTTATCTCAACATGGAGTCCAGGTAGCACGCCGCTGAGGCCTGGGACTGCTCAGGCCAAGGAAGTCAGAATCAAGGAGGGGGACGTGCTGGTTCTTGGACCCAGGGGAGGGGCTCTTTTCTCATGCATCCAACGAAAAGTGCTCCGTGGCATGGGTCATTGAGCAGCAGCAGACTTGAACGAGGAATCACCTTGGACAGCCAAGGAGCAGGAGCAAAAGGATGTCTGGAGTAGGACATTCCAAAGTCGTGTTGGCCTCAGGTTTGGTCAATCCCTGGAGTTCAGGTGCATACCTTACTGTCTTGAGCTGGGCTTCTCCTCCCTGGAGGATGAAAACAGCCGGTCAGAAAAGCACAGCAGGGGGCTGGGGATGTGGCTCAAGCAGTAGCGCGCTCGCCTGGCATGCGTGTGGCCCGGTTCGATCCTCAGCACCACATACAAACAAAGATGTTGTGTCCGCCGAAAACTAAAAAATAAATATTAAAATCCTCTCTGTCTCTCTCTCTCTCAAAAAAAAAAAAAAATACTTAAAAAAAAAACTATTGCAGTGAATCGCTGAGCTTGCATCTCTGCTTTTCTTGTACCTGTGGCTTCTTCTCGAAATGGCACAAGGACAAAACACCTTCCTCTGTGTAACCCCCTATGTGTGTGCACGTGGTGGTACATTCCCAGTACTTGCTGTTACTTTTCCGCTTCTGTTTTATGTTTTATTGGTGGGGTTCATGATGACATGTCATTTATGTAAACGACTTGCTTCAATCCCTTCTCCTGTACCTCCCCTTTCCCTCTCCTCTTACCTCCCCTCTGCCCCTCCTTTACTCCTTCGTCTCCCTTCTGTTTATTTACATGTATTTTTTATACATTTTTGTTTTATATATTTTTATCATATATGCATTATAATCATGCGTGAAAGTGGGATTCATGGTGGTCTATTCATACATTCATGCAGCAAAGTTTGGTCAGTCATTCCCTCCATTTCTTCCCCTTTCCTTCCCTTCCTGCCCCCACTTAATCCCCTTCTTCCTTGCCACCAATCCCCCTTCTGTTTTTGTGAGATCCCTTTTGTTTTTCATTTCTTTCTTTCTGTCTAGTTTCTGCATATGAGGAAAAAAAGCATCCAGCCCTTGACGTTCTGATTCTGTCTTAATTTCACCTCGAATGACATTCTTCAATTCCATTCATTTACCAGAAAGTGACATTATTTCATCCTTCTTTTTTTAATTTTTAATCGATTTTTTAAAAATAAACGACAGTGGGATGCATTACAATCCTTATTACACATATACAGCACAATTTTTCATATCTCTGTATATAAAGTATGTTCACACCAATTCGTGTCTTCATACATGTACTCTGGATAATGATGTCCGTCATATTCCACCATCATTTATAACCCCCTGCCTCCTCACTTTCCCTCCCACGCCTCTGCCCTATCTAGAGTTCAGCTATTCCTCCTGCTCCCTACCCCACTATGAATCAGCCTCCTTATATCAGAGAAAACATTCGGCATTTGTTTTTTTTTTTTTGGGGGGGGGGGGGAATGGTCAACTTCACTTAGCATTATCTTCTCCAACACCATCCATTTACCTGCAAATGCCATGATTTTATTCTCTTTTATTGCTGAGTAATATTCCATTGTGTATATATGCCACATTTTCATTCTTCTTTATGGCTAAGTAGAACTCCATTGTGTATATAGACCACATTTTCTTTATCTGTCATCTGTTGATGGACATCTACACTAGCTTCATAATTTGGCTATTGCAAATTGTGCTGCTATAAACATTGAAATGCAAATATCACTCTGTTACCCTGATCATTCCTAGGTATTTATATCACTTGCCCAGGGGTACTGCTTCTGAAGTCTGGGCTTTGAACCACTTCCCCACATTGATTCTTACTGTGTGGATGACATTTCATATGAAAAAAGAAAACTGTTTAAAACAATGTCTTTTTTTTTTTTTTTTTTGTAGAAAATGTCCTCAGAATCAGCTCTATTCCCATATTCCTGAGAAATGCACACGTCCTGTTGGTTTGGCCCCTTGCTGTCCCCCAGGCCTGGGTCTGTTCTACCTTCCTAGCCTGCATTCCTCCCACCCAATCCACATAGGTGAGTCTCTCATCAAGCTCACTGCCAGACCTCCTGGCTCCCCGAGATTCCCTTGGTCACCAGTCAGGTCACTGGGTGGGTGTCCAGCTCCTGGCCTTTGCCTGGCAATGACCCACTCCATGGTAGTTCCTCTCTGTGCACTGCTCACCCATCTTTAAAACCTGGGGTCAAATTCCTGCTGTCTCAGGAAGTGCTTCTGCCCCCTGCCATGGGATGAGGAGAATCTCCTCTCCTGTGCACACCTCTTGGCAAACAGTCTGTTCTTCTGATGACAGTTATCACATGTGAGATGATTTCTATGATGTTATAAATCCAACATCCTTACCCCCCAATCGGCCGCTTAGGACACGGCTGTCTCTGGCGCCTGGGAAGCAGTCAGCAAATGTATATTAACTGAATAGATGAATGGACAAACTCATAGTCTAGAGAAGGCTATGAGACCTTGCTCAACTTTTTGAGGGATGCCTGGCACATTGTAGGTAAGCTGTCAGTGGAAAAATTAATGAACTCCAATGCCCATCCACCTCTGGGAGGCGGACTTATAAATGTAAGCACTCACTGTCTGAATTGAATGGATAAGGACTAGCAGGGTAAGGGGAACTCACTGTCCATATCCAATTCAATGGACACACCCAAACCCCAACATGTGCACATAACACTCTTGATTGATGGCACCATTTCCCTGATGCAGGCTGATTTTTTATTGGAATAATAGTAATAACTCATACACGCCACTCTTCACGTATCAAGCACTTTCCTAAGCAGTTTTGAAATACTAATTTTTATCTTCAGAATATGAGATTGACACTGTCATCAATGATTACCAAAATGGGAATGGAGGCAGAAAGCGGTAGAGACAAGTGGCCTACTCTGGCCACCCGGCTGGTGAGCCAGGGGCTGAGAATAGACACAGGCTTCCTTCTCTCGGTGCGCCCCTGGGCTCTGCTGCTCATACCTCTTGGTGACAGCCAGGAAGCCTCTTTTTTGCTATTCTGATGATCCACAGACTCACAGCATCCTCCACAAACTCCTGTGCCCTGCCTTGGGGCATCATCACACAAGAGCAGCTGAAATCATGAGCACATCTGATGAGTTGCTAAGAGCCTGCTCAACTGCAAGTTTCTCAGAAGACCAGAAATGTGGTCAAGCACCCAATTTCCGGGCTGCTTCATGTATTTACCAAACACAGTACTCATTTTAATCTCTTGCTAAAACAAACAGCACCAGTACCTACACCTACAGAAGACAATTTTGTCCCTGTGAGTGTCGGTGTGCAATCCAGCAATGCAATTTCCTCCCGTGCATGTTACCATCAGGCAGCGAGTAGGTCATGAATGAGCCAGCGTCCGCCTGAAGCAGTTTCTCTGCAGATGCCACACGTGCCGGTTTCTCTTTCTGCACTCAGTGCCCGTGGCTCCTACTGAGGATCATTCCTGTGACACGAGAACAGTTGCCAGAACCTCTGCTTCAACTCCGCCAGGTCGCAGATGAAGAAAGAGACACGCAGTGACATGAAGTGCTCCCCTCGGCGGGTCTGGGGGACAGAATGTACTGGAATCCAGGCCTCTGAATGGCAGCTGGGGCCCTTTCCAGTAAACCACCCTGAGCATGACTTCGCAGAAACGTTTAGATAAGCTTTACACCTCATCGATGTGAGCGGCATTGCAACGGGGATGTGTCATCTCTTATTCTTAGTAAAATGACTTTTGTTAGAACACATTTCACAATTTTATATTTCACATACTTGTAACCCTGCTGGCTGTGCCCCAGTGGCCGGCAAACTGCTGCCACAATGGTTGCTCCATCCCTGAGGTTTTGCAGTGGACGCAATTAGCCGCTTCTAAATTCTTGACCATTTTCAGTGTATTTCCTCTGTTTCCTGTCCGCCCTTTTCTTTTCTTTTCTTTTCTTTTTTTTTTTTTTTTTTTGAGTCTCCTTTATTTTGGCACCCTTGCTCACATGCTCACATTTACCATTTCATCTGCATGAATAAAAATGATTACTGAAATACGTGCCATCTGTGGTGGCTGGATTTGAAAACGTGTTTCAGTTTTTGTAATAGGGTCCTTGCAACATTTATTCTTCTTTGTAGAATCACCCCTTTCTGGTCTTTCCCTGGGTCTCTTGGAAATGCTTTGAAATGTATTCAATCCATCAGCTGCTTTTGTCTGGGGAAATCATGTAGTCAGTGCAGAGATCTAATTTCTTTCTTAGCTTGAGCAAGAGCTGTTTAATAGGAAACATTTTGGCTTCCCCTGCTTTAAAGCCATCACTTCCACACTTCTATAGGGACTCTTATTTGACCCTCTTCTATTACTCAATTCCAACCCCCCACCCCCAACACACACACTAAATAGTTTTTGAAGACTAAGGCCAAGCATGCTAATGGAACTATTGCTAGTAGAACCATATGGCAGAAGTCAGGGGGCGAGGAGCAAAGGCTGAAAGAGAGAGTAGAAATTCCTAAAACTCTGGGATAGGTATGGAGCAAGAGAAAGTCGACATTTGGTAGAATAAAGGTATGCAAAGGAGTACTAAGAATTTGAAGGATTGCAGAAAGGCCAGAGTTAAAACTAAGAATGCATTAAGTAAAGCAAGAGGGGAAACACACACACACACACACACAAAAGAATAAAGGTCACCAGAAGTAGAAGTATAAAAAGAAAAGTCAAAGAGGAAGAGAAAGAGGAGGAGGTAAATGATTAGAAATGGCATGGACTATAGAAATAAAAGAAAGTACATGAGGGAAAGAAAGACCATTCCAGGAAGCTTCTGCAGAAACAGTCAATGATTCATTAGGTCAAAGCCAAGATACTAGCATAAATCGCAAAATGATGGGGGGGCACCCCTAGCTCATACTGTTGAGCCCCAACTTGAAAAAAAATAAAAATAAAATAAAATAAAATAAATAAAATGATAATGTATGGATTCCTAGAAATGGCCTGAACTTCTGTTCATGAAGTTTAACAAAAGGATGTGAGATGTCAGGAAACATCGTAGAGCGGAAAGAAGGTGGTCCTGGTAAACAGGACTCAGCTGGCTGGGAGACAGCAGACCAGAGAAGCAGTGGCTGAAAGTTTCTGGGCTATGAAAACTTTTCTACAAAGAAATCCAGAAGCCCAATAGACAAAGCAGATAAGGTGAAGCTGCCAGATTTGACTTGCCTGATAGGGAGTCTGCTTTTCAGCCCTCAGCCCTCCCCTTCCTGACACCTCTGCAAGATGGCTCCATCTTCCAGATGATTCTGGGTAAGCCCCATAGACATTATTTTTTTTTAAATGATTTTTTTTTCAACATTGAAAATCAGGATATTTTACAAAAATTTAAAATGTCAACTTTCTTCTGAAAAATTGGAGCTGTGAGCCCCTGGAACTATTTTCCAGCATAAGCAATAAAGCCAGTGTCTCCCTAGTGGGGCATGATTTTTTTCTGTTTGTGTCTCAATCCACATGCAGCTCGCTTCCTGAATTCTCCTTAGAAGCCCACTTTGCAGCCAGCTCTGCCCGCCAAGGTCCCGTGTAAAAGCCTCTGGATGTGAATGGCTTCTTAGGATCTTCAGCTTGAAACGTCCTGCTGGGGTCTTCCCATCTTAGTAAGGAGAAGTCAGTCTGGGTTATTTTGATCTCAAGTTATAGCTTTCAAATCTGCTTAATCGGAGAGCATATTGGTAGGGTAAGAAAATGCATTTAAGTGTGATTGTTTTCTGCTAGTAGCTCTCATTGCTGTCCTAGCCACCACCTCCCTAGCGCCCACCCCCAACTCAGCATTGAGAGGGACAGGCCACCCAAAGTCAAAAAAAAAAAAAAAAAAAAAAACCTCTTGACTTTTGGACAGGGTATAGGTCAGTGGTAGAGCACTTGCCTAACATGCAAGAGGACCTGGGTTCAATCCCCAGCACTGGGAAAAAAGAAAGGAGGAAGGAAAGAAGGGAGGGAGGGAAAAAGAAAGAAAGAAACTAAGTAAGTTAGTTTTGACATGATACTTGAACCAGAACTCCTTCCTCTTCTTCCCGACAGTGTAGTCACACAGTCCTGCTGCACAATGAGGCAGACATTATGTCCTCCGCAAAGCCTCCCCACCCTGGTTAATTTGTTTCAAGCCTCTTAGCTCCTATGCTCCATTCACTCTGGTTAAGCAGTGAACACCTGTCTGTTTGCTCTAGGACACAGCATGAGACATGCCAACACTTGGGTCCTGGGGACAGCTCCTTCCTCATAGGTTTAGCAGTTTCCTAATCACCAGGAGGAGCTCAAGAGTTATTTTCTAAGCTGGTATCATAGACATCTTATGCTTCCTCTGATCTCCAAGTTAGATGGTCGTAAACAGTAAAACACATATATCACGTAGGCACAATCTAAAATTCTCCAGGAGATTGGAGGGGCATCAGGTTTCAAAATTCAGAATAAAGAACAAGTATCTAGGGTCAAAGCATTCCTTGGCTCTCACTGCATGGAGTGACTCCAGGCTCCTTATTTACCCATCTTGAAAATCCACTCATCTTTCTATGTAGACATCTGCCCATTCTACACCAGCTTTGGAATCCTATGACATTATTCAAAATGTGTATGACATCTGGTAGGAGGAGGGAATGTCATGTACAGCAACTCTCATTTACTAGGAAGTAGCTGATTTCTGACCTTGAAAAGGTAGCTGATTTACCGATAAGGTTTTGATCTCATCTGAGGTTTCTTCAAAGCCATAAACAGGCATTTTGAGGGCTTGGAGAAAAGAAAACTATCAGTAAATGGGAGAAAAGTGGAGATGATAAACCAAAATCAGAATTTGTTTTCAAGATAATCAATTTTTCGGAATACATGTGAACTAGAAGGGAGGTGGTTCTTGAATTGTTCTGCATCTAGGAAGGGGGTAGAGGGCTGGAGATGTGAAAGCCCACCTCACGCCTCCAAGTTGTCAGAGCCGTTTATTGGCAAAACTGGACTTCTTTACCGGATGAATTATGAACAACAGTTCGACAGCATTCTGAACCACAGCATTATCCTGCAAGGCTTTCTAAAAACCTACCTGAGAGGTGACCAATATCTTTAAAACATTACCCTGGGTGCTTACGAGAGTATCTGTGGGAGAATGAGTAAGGTGGAAAAGACTCACTCTAACCGAGTGTATTTTCTTTGATGGTGGACACTCATGATGGTGTACCTGTGTTCACTCCATTCTTTACTTGGGTGTTTGCTTTTTTAAACATGGGAGAGGAAAAAAGAAATGGAAATTCAGCCCAACTCCCACGTAGTCCAAGCAGAGAGGGAGGAGGTCCTCGCCACCTGCCACATTCCCTATTTGGGCTAGCCTGTGCGTCACTGTCAGGAATATGGCTCCCTTCGCCGAGGCCCGCAAAGCCCCTCCATTTATTTATCTGGAAACGCAGGGTGTGTATGCCACGTGCTTTTACAACCTCGGCCGGGTGCCCTTTCTCCCATTTCTTTACGTCTCCTGCGTAGCACGGGAATTTCAGGGAAGAAGACGAGCGCATTCTATTGGGGACAGAAATGACACTAAAGAGCGACGAATTCAAGATCGCCAGAAGAGACCCGGCACGGTTCGGTCCTCTCCAGCCTCAGCACCCAAGGCCGGTGGGCGACCCAGCCCGGCCCACCCGGACAGCGGGGGGGCCCCCACCTGCTCCGGGGGAAGCGGCGGCCACCTCTCCACGTGGCCCCGGGCCAGATGGACCTGGACGCGCCTGGTTTCCCGGTCCTGTTACGCAACAACTTTGCGGCCGTCATCTTCGCCCTAATTGTGCAGGGGGCGGTGTTTACGCGCTGAGCTTTCCTCCCCGCTCCAGGCCGTCGCGGCTCTCGGGAGAAGCGCCGGGGCATTTCCACCGTGGCCTTCGCCGCGCGGCACGGCGCAGCGCCCACCGGCCGTCCCGACCCCGTCCCCGCCGCTCGCCAGCCGCCACCCCCGACTGTCCCTCCCGCCGCCACCCCAGGTGCCGGGGTCCTCTCGGGAGCGTGTGGAGGACGGAGGCCGAGGTCCCGGCCACGCCCGGTCGCCGCAGCCCGCGCCCGGGCCGGCGCTCTGCCTGCCACAGGTAGCTCGGCTGGCGGCGGCTGGCGGGCAGACAAAAAGCGCCTGGGCTGGGGAGCGAGGGTCGCGGGTCGCACGGAGCCGCGGCGGCGACGGGGAAGGCGGAGAGGCCCGGGGCACCGGGCCCGGCGAGGGTGGGGGTCCCGGCTCCCCCTCCCCAGCCGCGCCCCGGTCGGTTCCGCGGGGCCGGCCGTGGCGCCACCCTCCCGCGGGCCGCGGGTCCCGGCGGAGGCTCGGGCGGCGGCGGTGGCCGCAGCCAGGGAGAGACGCGGACTGGCCGTGGCGCCGCCACCCCGGGGGAGTGGGGCGGGGGGCGGGGCGGGGCGGGGCCGCGGAGAGCCCGCCCCCGCCGGCTGCGGCCATTGGCGGCGGGCCGGGGGCGGGCGCGGGCGCGGCGATTGGGGCCGGGGCCGCCCGTCACGGCGGGCTGGCGGGCGGCGACGCAGCGCCGCGCTCGGAACTGACCTACTAACACACATCTCTCGGCGCGGCCACGGCGCCCGCGGACCCGGCGCGCCCGCCTGCCGCCTCCCGCGCCGCGCCCTCGCCGCTGCCCGCCGCGGCCCCGCAGGCCCGGCCCGGCCCGGCCCGAGCCTCCGCGCCGCCGGCCAGACTCCGGGCCGCCCCTTTCTTTCTCTGCGCTGCTCGGGCTCCGGGCGCAGAAACACGGTAAGTGCTCCGCCCACCGCCGGCCGGGGGCCGCAGCCCGCTCCCCGAGCGCGCGGCCGGCGGGCACTGGGCGAGGGGTGCCGGCCGGGGGTGCGCGGGGCTCGCCGGAGGCGGCGAGTGTGCGCGGCGCCTTCGTGACATAAACTTTTGCTGCCTGGTCAGGATGGGACTCGCCACCTTAAGGTGGCTGCTTTGATTGCAGCGCCCTCGCGCCGGCACGTCGTCCGGGCTGGTTGGCGCTCTCCCCCCCGCTGCTATTGCATAATGTCTCCTGATTTCAGGAAAATTGATGTTTTGGTGGAGAAGAGCGCCAGGGAGGCTGGGCAGAGGCTGAGCTCTCTCGGAGCGGGAAGATGCTCTTTCCTTTCTCGTCCCTTCTCCGGGGCTGGCGGCGCGGGGAGTGGGGGGTGGTAGGAGAGGTTCGAGTCATGGGGGTATAATCTTGATTTGCTGGTGGCGAAAGAGGGTGGCTCGCGCGAAAGGTGACGGCATTCGGAGAATGCCTGCGCGGCGTCTGTGTGTGTCAGGCGCTGTACGGGCACCGACGTTTCCCACCCTGTTTGTCGTCAGCGTGTTTTACAAGCCCTCGGGAAGGTTGTGGGATTTGTCCTTTCTTACATTGCATAATCTGCCCACGGTGAAATGTTGGCACGGATTACGGGCTGATGGGGGAATAGGCGCGTATGTGTGCAATGATCTGGTAATTTTAGAGCAGCTTTGGGTATTAGATCGTTATTTACATCTCTCTGATATCCCAAATAAACGTGTTTTAAAACGACCCTCCAAAACATAAAAAGAAAAATTCCTGGGGAGGAATGCTGATCTTGGGTACTACGGGAGGGGGAGGTGTTTGCTCCTTAAATGTTCAGAACTGTTATTTTTAAATCTGGGACGAACCATTGTGACGTTTACCTCCCCACCTTCCTAATTGTAATGCATTCCATTCGATCAGCCCTTTTTTTCCACCTTATTGTCATTGCTTTTTCAGACACTACAAGACAGATCACATAATAGTTTCCTGGAAATGTTGCATTATGTAACTGCCGAATTTGCTGGCAGTGAGCATAGAAAGAGGGAGCTAATTACGTGATTTTATAATCTTGCTACAAAGAAAGTAGGACAATCTCAGCCTTTAAGAATGTCACCATAACAGGTTTTATTAAGGGATATTTTAAACAGGAAAGTAGACAACCGGCTAAGCGTTGGGTTAGCTCATGCTGCCAAATGTGTCTCTTTTGCCCTAAATGAAATGCTCGTTCTTCTAAATTTAGCCCTATCACATTTTAACAATTGTGGCCTCAGTGCTATTTCTGGTGTTTTCTCCAGGGCTGTGTGCAAATACAAGTTCAAGGCCATTTGCTGTAGTTTTAACTCCACGCCTTCGGAGACCTTTGATAAGATTGTATTTTTAGGAAGGCATTTCGCAGCGCCCAGTGATTTGCTGTACGCTGACTCTCATTTATCTTTTTAAAGGACACTTGAGGAAACTGCTGTTCTCTGAGAATAGCAGGGAATGGCCAAGAGTCGTCTTCTGTTCTTGGCTTTGGTAAATAACAACAGCTAATGAGGTCAGAAGTATTTATTTCACATCCTATTCCTCCCGCACACACCAGATGAGATTTATGGGAAACAGATAGGTTAGTAGATTGCATTTCTGTCTCAATAACCTAGTTTTGTGCGTGCGAAGATAAATGAATATGGAAAGTACCCAGATAGAGAATTTCTTTCTAGATTCTTACCTAGTGTCATTACTTGTGAATTTAGGTACAAGTGTGTATACGAACAGCCCCCCCCCCCCGCGTAACGTTCAAATAATTAAAGTGCAGTAATTACAGTCGTTTTCCAAGAAGCGAGTATAGCTGGAGCCCCCCACCACCCGGCAACCTCCCACCCCCGGCGTCAGACCCCGACCTAGTTTGCAAGCTCGGGTGGGAGCCTCAGGGATGTAGGGGCAGCGAGGCGCCACCTTCCGATCGCCACCTCCGGGGGGCGCGTCCGTGCAGTCCCGGTTGCGCCCCTCCCTCCTGCGGCCCGCGGGGTCTGCGGGAAGCCAGAGCTGTGAACCGAGGGGCTTCGGGCGCATCTGGTGGTGGCGAGCAGAGACTTGGACTCCGGACGCGCCTCCAGACGGCTGCTGTTGGACAGGGGCTGCTCGGTGGCCTGCGCTGCGCTCAGCCTTATCCGCCGCCCCCCCCACGCACACACCAACATTCCTTTGTTCTGGCGCTGGGGGTCCTCGCGGCGCCAAGGCCCCGCTGCGCCGCCCACCCAGTGGGAGGCGGGTCTCGGGGAGAGGCGCAGCGTGGGGGCGCGGCCGAGCCTGGGCGAGAGGGACCCACGGCTGCCGGTGCGCTCTGGGTTCACCGCCGGCCGCCGGAGAGCGGAGCTGGAGCTGGAGGGACTCTGGGCCCGGCTTCTGGAGTAGAGGGCAGCCGGGCGACCCGGAGCGCTCTCGTGTGGGTGTCCCGAGCTTCCGATGGGACAAATTCAGGGGCCAACTAACTCTATGCCTTGGCACCGCGAGGTTCTAAAACCCGCAGACACCTTTGTTCCAGGAATCTTCATTGTATTTCAGAGCCAAGTGCTTCTCCTTTTATGAAGTGAAAAAGAAAAATCTCCAAATATCAATAAATCACAGAACTTGGGGGTGGGGGACACTCCGGTATGGACAGGAAAGGAAAGGAAGGCCCCCAGCTTGAGTATGGCCATTTAAACTCATGCTTTATTATGTTATTTAAAATCATGCTTTTTTTTTTTTTTTTTTTTTTTTAGTCTTTAGTTTATGTGATCAAAGCCCAAAGGGAACTCGGTTGCCCCGACTTCAAAATAAAACAAAATCAAAATGCCCTCCGCTGCCGTGAAAGAACTGCACAGCACTCCACTCGGGCTTGAAGACTTCCAAATTGGGCTCAAGCAGTAATTTAGTGCATTCATGGAGACTTAGCAGATGTTCTTTGAGAATGTATCAACTCAATTTGCTCTTTGTTGAAAACAGACTGAAAGCTTGGCTTCTAAGGGTCCATATCTGACACCTCTGTCCCTAGCCAGTTTCCCTCTTACTACAGGCTACCTGCAGTTAGATACCCCACCTTGGTGAGGTGCAAAAGGCGCATGCGCTCCCTGGTTCCCGGGCCTAGCCAGTGATATTCTGACTCTACTATGATTCTGCCAGCTTTCAGGATAGATTGGGGGAATCACATCCATGGAGCAAGGCAGTTGTGAGGAATCAGGATTCATATACGTAAGGTCACCATTTTTCTCTGCCTAGATTTCTGTGCAGTAAGAATTGATATTGTCATTAAATCTGTAAAGATATTTCTTGAGAGACATTTTTGTTCCAGTTAATGATTTATTTTGAACACTGCCCATTATGTTTGTGTTAATTTCAGTTTGAAGGGAATTCTTGACAGGATGGAAGGACTGAAGACATCCCAAATCATTAAGTTAATGTCTGCGTGAAGGAGCAGAGAGATGAGTTGATTTCTGCAGAAGCAATTTGTCTTTTTCCAGTTTCCTGGAACTTTCTGTGACTTGTGGTCTTGGTACTGCATGATCTCTGTTTCTAATACTCTGGTCTGAGATAGTCAGTGGCTGCTTTGACCCTCCTTGGAGAATCTCCCCTATAAGGGAATGTATGTATCGAGCTACATGGTTGAAAACTAAAATTAAGCCCTGTGAGACTATTCATGTTTGGCCCTTTCGACTAACCTGAGAAAATTGCATATTTGTGACACAGGACAGTGCCTCGCTAAGACTGGTGAAGGGCAGAAAGGACTGGACCTAGTTAGTAGTCAGCATTGCCTTCATGTTGGTCATTCTTCAGAAATGAGATTAAGAAGTAATATTTTATAAATACTCTACAGGTGTCAGGCAGAGTGTGGAGGGCCTTGTCATCATCCCCACTTTATAGATGAGGAAATGGAAGCTCAAAGATGCGGATCAGCAGCCCAGAGCTCAAAAAGATGGGAAGCTGTGGTTGTCACAACCCCCTTTCTGTTCTGTTCCTTCAATGAGAGTGAGTGCAAGATCACTGTAATTTTTGTAACAATTTCCTTTTCTGTGCTAAGGGCTTATCTTGCTGAAGTGCAATTATAACATCACTATGATGCAACAATCTGAGAATTAAAACCTTTTGTGAGAGCCCTTTCACACACAGGTTGAGCAATGTGCCTGACTCACTCCGGAGTGGATTTTTCTAGTTGACCTTGCTGTGGTCATTAGAGTCAGTTCCGAGATGTAGATGTGATTGCAGCATGGGGTGGAAAAGGTGCAGTCATCATGCCTGGACTTTATTTTTAACCAAGTTGAAAATCACACGTGCTTCATTATTTCCATTGTAATCCAGATGGCATCGATGCTGTTAAAAGTTGTTTATTTTTAATTTGTATTGAGGAGTGAGAGCACACTTGGGATTCAATTCAAATATAACAGAAACAATGTAATAGAAATTTCCTATAATATTCATTTCTTGTTTTTGTAAGGTATGCCTGTATTTCACAGGATCAGCCCATTGTTTGGTATCCTGTTATTTTTCTAAATTATATTTAAGTTGATTTTTGTCCAGATCGCACTCCTAGAGAATGTCGAAAGACATTGACCTTTGATCACAGACATTACATAAGAGTTTTTCAGTTTCAAAATGAATTTTTATTACAATCACCCCCAATTATCTCTCACAGTTCATTGCAAACAACTTTCCTGTAGTTTAAAAGAAAAAAAAATTGTTCAAATGGTTTTAATTCAAGAGCAGAATCTCGTTTTTAAAGTTTAATAGGAATTTACTGGATGCCATTCCTTAATAATCTGTTTTTTTTTTTGAAGACTCGGTTTCATTGAATGATACCTGTAAGTCTTATAGTTTTCAGGATATGGTGTCTTTTATTCCCTTTCTAGGGATCTTAAACTGTATTTAAGTGGCTTTCAAATACACACTAAAAATAAACATAAAAAAACCTCTATTCATAAGGCATAGAGTAAAATAAGTGACATTTGCAATCATCTGCTGATTAGGAAAGTGAACAAGGAATTAGAAAGCCTAGCTGGGTAGAATTGGGATGATCCTCCAGTATCGCTGAGCAGTATTCAAGAACTTTCTCTGCCCTGCTTTCCCCTTCCCCTCCCACCCACACCCCACAGCATTTTTGTCCTTACACTTCATTTAGTGCTTGTCTAATGCAGCATCTCCTTCAACTCGATTACTTTGTGATTGTTGGTGTCCCTTAAGATTTCAGATTAGTTGTTAGGCTGATTGACTATCTTTTCAAAAGTTTCGAGACAATAGTCATCCCCAGTTTGAAGTTTCTATAGATTTTTTTGTTTTTAATACATCTGTTCCACCACCTCCCCCTGTCTCCCCGGCTCCTTCTGATGACTGCTGTCTTTATCTCCCAAGCTGGGAAGTTGTTTGGATGTG
Organism: Urocitellus parryii; assembly: GCF_045843805.1. NCBI lineage: Eukaryota > Metazoa > Chordata > Mammalia > Rodentia > Sciuridae > Urocitellus > Urocitellus parryii. The sequence continues at coordinate 70,600,108 of NC_135543.1, read as the reverse complement.
TCAGTGTCCTCTGCTCTGCAATTTTCAGAATAATTTCATTGTGCATTAGGTTACAGTAGCCTCTTAAAAAGAATGTCAAGTTACACTATTTCATATTTCAATGACTAAATTGTATCAATGCTGTAATAAAATGCCATGTTGTCATCCTAGTTAATAAGTTTAAATCTAATTTTCAATTAGTCCTTTGTTGAACTGGAAATATTTTCCTTTATGGTAAACCCAGATCAGGTTTTGACACATTTATTTACAGATGTACCCAAATAGAAAAAAGTAGGTCAATTTGTTGCTGTGCTAGAATAGATTCTGGCAGAGAGGGGGGGAAGAGAGAGAGAGAGAGAGAGAGAGAGAGAGAGAGAGAGAGAGTGTGTGTGTGTGTGTGTGTGTTTTCCCTGTCTTGACTAAGTACACATTTCTTTCTAACTTCTTACTAGAGATGGAACTATAGTGTTCATGTGAGCCTTTAGCTGGCCCTTTGGAAACGTTTAGTTTTCTTAATTTAAAAAGTCTTTCTATTTTTAATGATCATGATTAGAAAATCCCCTTATAGCTTCAGCTTTTCTGAATTTTTACATCACTCACGATCCCTTAGTTGTACATGTGAATTCCTTTATTATTTTATCTAAAAATGCTAGATTTTTTCCCCTTACACATAGAACGTAAAGCATTTCATTTATGCACACATCCTGGATTTTACCCACTCTGAGAAAATGTAGGTTAACATTTTGCGAGTCTTACTAGTGGACAGGTATAAAGTCCTGTGAAATGATGGATTGATTTTATTTTTTCATGAAAATGGCATTTATCTCAAAAACTAGCAACAGCCTTTTTAGTGGAAAGGTGGTTTACAGGTCTATGTGACTTAAGTTTATCTCTAAAACAATTTTTTTCTTTACTGTTATCTAAACATCCAAGAGAGTGAACAGTACATTCAGAGAGTAGAGGAGGAAAACGAGATATTTCTATGAAAATATTTCCAAACCACTAGGCACATCACATTGCATTTCACCTTGTATTGACAGAATTTTAAGATCCAAATAAAGAAGCAATTTGCAACAAAACTTAATGTTCAGAAAATAACATTAAGTTATTTAACATTTGTTAATGTTAAGAAACACGGGCAGTGATTAATGTACTTTGAACAAGATGACACATAGCAAGATGTTCTCTTAAGTGGGTATTGAGGCTAAATGATTAGTAAAATTTTAAATGCTCAAAATAAAATGTTTATTCTTTTCTGGTCTTGTAAAGACTTATCTCAGGGAAAGATCAGGTAGAGACAAGCAAAGATACACTTCTGTCATAAATATAAATGAGTCCTCAAGGAAAACATTGGTCTAGAATTGTCATAAAGTTGTATTTGTTTAGAGAACTGTGTAGATCAAGATCAGGTCTTTTAATGAAAAAACAATATTTAGGTCATCTGACTTAAATAAACTTAAAAAATCCAGGCTTACGAAATACAACTCCTGCTTGTAGCAACTGTGTGACGTTTCATAAAAAAAAGGAGTGGGCAGTAATGCCATCCTCACATGAGGTATGGAAAAATGTCTCAGCTGGCATGTAATGACTCCTGCTCTTAAATTTCTCTTTTTATTTGTGTTTTAAGAAACAGTCCTATCATCTAATGGGTGTAATGAAGTTAATGGTGCCGAATATGCTAACATCATAGAATTGGCATTTAGTGTCAATTATTCACCAAAAAAAGAAACATAAGCGGTGACTAATGTACCGCAGCATTAAATGTTGATTTGCAAAGATGACGCACCGATGAAGTAATTGTCAAATTAATCATAAAGGAAAATATTGGGATTTGAAATAAAGTTGTTGGGTGAGCGTAAATGCTGATGCTTTTAGAAGGCTTCGTCAACCACTTTTGCACTTGACTTAAGTTCTTTGTTAGGAGATGTAAACAGAGTCCAGAGTTCATCTCTGCTTTGGGCTGCTGCATAATCTCTGCCTCCTTGCTCAGTCCCTGGGATTTATCTGGTTCCTCTACACGAGAGTTACACCAGGGTTCGAGAGACTCTGTTCTCTTCTGTTGAAATGGATACAGTTTGGGTTTTTTTTTTAAAAAAAAAACAAATCACAGGTGACAATGTCCACAGCTGTATTTCTTTTCCTCTATCTTAACCTAGGTAGGATCCTGGAGATTAAATTTAGCAGAGATGTGAAAATTGATCAAATGTTTTCTCCATTCCTTTAAGTACCACCAGGATATGAAACAACACCAAGGAACACAGGGAATAGTTCCAGGGGGTAGGTACCTTTGTTGGTTGAGGACAACATCTGGAAGTTAAGACAGCAACTCAAAGTGCCTTAATTCCCCGAGAAACTTAGTGACTGGGAATGCATGACTCAGAAGCGGGAGGAACACAGCCAGGACTGTGTAGGGATGAGACTGCATTGCAGGGATGTGGAGCAGCCCTGTGCCAGTGTGGGAGAGGCTACTGACAAAGAAACTGTAGCCAGGGCTGAGCTGGGCTGAGATCTCTGCCGTTTAACAGGCTGTGTGATTCCTTGAACTTGAATTTTCTCCTCTGAAAGTGGTTGTTGGGAAGGTTAATGAAATAAAGCAGGTCAGTCCCCCCAGTGCCTGGGGCATAGTAAGTGTTCAATAAATAGCACCTATGATGATTGTTTTTATTATTGCCCTTGTGACAAGAAAAAGGCAGCTTACAAGAGTCCACAGGGCATTTGCCCCAGACTCTGTTGTGGGAACTCTGTCCATGCACCTTGATTCTGGCTAGGCTCTTGTGTTCCGCTGCCAATTCTGACAGCAAGGACTGGGCTTTTGGGGGTTTGGTTTTCTTTCCCTTTTATATGGGCCCAGTGTAGCTCAGTACACAGTAGGTTCTCCATATGTGTTGAATAAAAGAATCTCTGTTAAAAAAAAAATTTCCCTTATTCACACAGAAAATATTAAATGATAAATGGCATTTATCTCAAAGAAAGGAAACATCCAAAAACTTTTGTGATTATAAAACTCTTCTGTAAGGTGAATGGATGACCATCAATCCAATGTCGAGTACCTCGTATCTTCAGTTTGTTGCTAGAGGAATACAATATATTTCAGTTTCCTCCCCGAAGCCCTCCGCAGTCTAGTTAGACAAAGGAGAAACACCTAGAAAGATGCACAGTGTATGCAGTCGGCACCTCTTTGTTATCTCACAGGGCTGACACACTCTTCCCACCACGGCAAGATTATTCGACACATAATATTACGTACAGAAAAGATGCTAAAATGGCAGGTCGTGATTGCCAGTTGAGTTGTAGAGACGGGAGGATGTCCAGATGCATAATGACAGGTGGGAAGAATCAAATAAGAAGACGATTAAAATGAAATGAGCCTGTTGGTAGGTTTTCCTGGACCCACAAAGTTGTGGAGATGATAAGTCGGACATACAGTACTTAGACATCTAGAAGAAAGGGGTAAAGAGATTTTAAGACGAGGGCCTACCTTAGCTCAATGACAGCTCTCTGTGCAGCATGTTGATGTCTGCCTGCCCCTGACACACCCCGTGTTCCTGTAAGTAGCACACAGTTGGGGCCAGGAGGTTGAAGAGGGTCCCCATCACTCAATGTGGAGAGACGTCATGAACATGTAGGAAGACTAAGAATTGTGGGACAATGGAAAGGAAATGTGATTTTTTTTTTTTTTAAGGAAAGGAACTAGTCACAGTGGTGCAGGCCTGTAATCCTAGTGGCTCTGGAGGCTGAGGCAGGAGGACCACAAGTTCAAAGCCAGCCTCAGAATAAGCGAGATGTTAAGCAACTCAGTGAGACCCTGTCTCTGAAGAAAATATAAAATAGGTCTGAGGATGGGGCTCTGTGGCCCAGTACTCCTGAGTCAATCCAGGGTACATCCCCCCAACCTCACCAAAAAAAGAAAGGACAGGTTTTAAAAATGCATGGAAGAGAAAAATTCTCAAATGGAAAAAAAAAAAAAATACCCAGAATAATAGTGTGCAAGATACAGTGTGATGTTGAAAAACTTGAAGTTAAAAGAAGGGCAACCTGAGGATTCAGTTCTGCTTTGAAAGGCTCCTGGGATAAGATGAGGTCTCTGGGCTTCATTCGCTAGAGTTTCTCTCTCTCTGCTTTGCCACCCATTTCACTTTGGGGGTGAGGACCTGACTGCACGGCCGTACACACTTGAGCAAGAAATCCATAGTGCAAAATGGGTTGCCACGTCCCAAGACAAAACCTGAATGGAAATGATGGGAAATCATGTTTCACCAGGTGATCCATAGACAGATTCCATTACTGCCACATCCCTGACCCCTGCCTACTGTGACACAGGCCTGGCCACTGTTGCTCTTTAAAGTGTCATTATCAAAAAAACAAACTTAGTGTTAACAGTCACACTTCTAAGTTGTGACTAGCAGTTTCCTGGACTGTGTTTTCTCAGTTTAGTGGACAGAAAAATGGCATGAAACCTGAGTCTTTATGATCCTAAAATTATGACATCCTGCCTTCTGCTGCTACTGAAAAGACAAAAGGATCTGGCAGGCTTTTACCATCGATAAAATTAAACTTCACTAGTCATTGTAAAACTGTGCATAAGGAAAAAAAATAGTGATGTAAAACAAAAACACTACATCTTTTTTAAAAAAAAAAATTTAGTTATACATGGGTGCAATGTCTTTATTTTGTTTATTTATTTTTATGTGGTGCTTAGAATTGAACCCAGTGCCTCACATATGCAAGGCAAGCGCTGTGCCACTGAGCCACAACCCCAGCCCTAAAAACACGACATCTTTGCAATACGGTGGGATGGAGCTAGACAAGTGGAGCAAGAGAAGAGTTGTTGTCCACATCCGCCTTACAAAAAGTATTACCAACTGGAAAACTACAGAATCAGTGTCTGGAAACATAGGCCCCAAAACCACTGTGAAAAGAGTGCTTTGGGGCACATAATACAGATTTATTATCTCACATCGAAGAAAGTGTGGGGGCTGGAAGTAGAGTGGTAGAGTGCTTACCTACCAGGTGTAGTGAAGAGGCCCTGTCTTCCACCCCTGGCACCTCAAAAAAAAAAAAAAAAGTCAGGCCAAATGAATATTATAAATATGTCACCCAAGAGAGAAGAAATTAGTGGATGATTCTATTTCTGAGTTGTTACATTTTATTTGAAACTAATTAGTAAAATTGAAAGAAGTTCTTTCCACAACTATCTTCTCTTGGTTTAATTGGAAGTTTCAAAAGGGCCCTGGACTTTTAAAAAATAATAATAATAAATCCCTTTGAACAGTGACTATTCATTTTAGTCTCAAAGCTACTCTGTAACGGAAATCTACAATAACAGAATTTTCAGGACACAAAAAAATGTTGGAGGCTTTGATCTTGATTGTTTGATAAATCAATTTGAAGGAAGTCAGGAAGAGGGACGTTTCTAATCTCCTGAGCACAGGTGTTCTGAAGTGACGGCTTTATGGACAGGAATCCCTTTCATTCAGGTCTGGTGAGTCACTTGTTGGAATGCACTGGGCTCTAAGCCCACCAGGCAGTCAGGGATGTGACAGGCAGGTTTCTGTCTACATGAAGATGCAGGTTAAAATCAACAATAACTGTTGTTAACGAGGCTTTTATTTTAGTTTCTTTGGAAGTAAAATATTTAGCTCCGCTGGGTGCAGGGGCACATGCCTGTAATCCCAGTGGCTTGGGAGGCTGAGGCAGGAGGATCGCAAGTTTAAAGCCAGCCTCAAGCAATGACAAGGTACTAAGCAACTCAGTAGACCCGGTCACTAAATAAATACAAAATAGGACCGGGAATGTGGCACCGTGGTCAAGTGCCCCTGAGTTCAATCCCTGGTACAAAAAAAGTAATTCCATTTATGTTTTCCTCCAAGTATGACTGCAGAACTTATGCATGGGTCTTCAAAGAGTTTACCTAGCAATGTTCCTTTGAAGAGGTGACCATGTTTGTTCAGCAATGGTGTCAGGGTTATCAAAAATTATTCAGAAACAACACAATATGCGAGTATTATTTAGAAACTTACCAACTGGAGGCTATCTGTAATTTCCTTCCTATAATGGCTCACCGCCACCGGCCACACCCAACCGTTTCTCCCTTATTAGACACAGCTTGCCACTATTTTTCCCAGGACAAAGGTGGTTTTATTTTATTTTATTTATTTTTGTTTGGTTTCTCATTCTCTTGGACCACTTAATCTCCTGTAGATGCTCCTTCATGGCTTGACAGTAGAGATATTTGGGTACTTAGCTCAGTGGTAGAGCACTTGCCTAGCATGTATGAGGCACTGGGTTTGATCCTCATCACCACATAAGAATAAACAAAGATGTTATGTCCATCTACAATGAAAAATGATTAAAAAAAAAAAAAAAGATTGCATGCTCTTCCAAGGAAAGAATCGCCATGCCTGTATTCCGTAAATGCTGAGCACAGTCCCCTCTACATAACTGGCAACGAAGATCTGTCCGAATAAATAACTATGTCTTTTTGTATATTGCAGATCACCAGGAAGACCCTACTCTGTTCAATAAGAGGAGCCTGGCAGGTGAATCTCCGACAGCAGGACAAGAGTATTGATGGATCTGAAGCCAGTTCCCAAAGCCGTTCAGAATCCTGGGGAAATCACTTGTTCTTCTCTGCATTTATAGGGTCAGGTTGTTTCTGATGCAGTTGAGAAAAATGCAGACCATCAAAAAGGAGCAGGCATCTCTGGATACCTCCAGCCCCGGGGACAAAGGGATGGCACTCAGTTCTGCCTTAACCGAAGCCGCCACGGAGGACCTGGCCACAGGCGAAGAGCTACTTCTGAACGAAGGCAGCGTGGGGAAAAACAAGTCTTCCGCCTGCCGGAGGAAACGGGAATTCATTCCCGATGAGAAGAAGGATGCCATGTACTGGGAAAAAAGGCGGAAAAACAATGAAGCGGCCAAAAGGTCCCGGGAGAAGCGCCGGCTGAATGACCTGGTTTTGGAGAACAAACTCATTGCGCTGGGAGAAGAAAACGCCACTTTGAAAGCAGAACTGCTTTCCCTGAAATTAAAGTTTGGTTTAATCAGCTCCACGGCGTATGCCCAGGAGATCCAGAAACTCAGCAATTCTCCAGCCGTGTACTTTCAGGACTACCAGACTTCCAAGGCCACCGTGGGCTCCTTTGTGGACGAGCACGAAGCCTCCATCGTGTCCAGCAGCTGCATCTCTGTCATTAAGCACTCCCCGCAGAGCTCTCTGTCCGACGTGTCCGAGGTGTCCTCCGTGGAGCACACGCAGGAGAGTCCTGGGCAGGGCAGCTGCAGAAGTCCTGAGAACAAGTTCCACGTCATCAAGCAGGAGCCCGTGGAGCTCGACAGCTATGCCAGGGAGCCCAGGGACGACCGGGGCTCCTATGCCGCCTCCATCTACCAGAACTACCTGGGCAGCTCTTTCTCTGGCTACTCACACTCTCCACCTCTCCTGCAAGTCAACAGGTCCTCCAGCAACTCTCCCAGAACCTCAGAAACCGACGACGGTGTCGTGGGCAAGTCCTCCGACGGGGAGGACGAGCAGCAGGTTCCCAAGGGCCCCATCCATTCTCCAGTGGAACTGAAACGTGGGCACGCGACCGTGGTGAAAGTCCCCGAGGTGAATTCCTCGGCCTTGCCCCACAAGCTTCGGATCAAAGCCAAAGCCATGCAGATCAAAGTGGAGGCCTTGGATCATGATTTCGAGACCACGCAAAAACTTTCCTCGCCCGTCGACAGGACGTCGTCGAAAAGACATTTTGAACTTGAAAAGCCTAGTCCCCGGAGTCTGGTACATTCTTCCCTCACGCCTTTCTCAGTGCAAGTGACAAACATTCAAGATTGGTCCCTCAAATCGGAACACTGGCATCCGAAAGAACTGAGTGGCAAAGCTCAGAATGGTTTCAAAACTGGAGTGGTGGAAATCAAAGACAGTGGCTACAAAGTCTCCGATGCGGAGAATTTGTACTTGAAGCAGGGGATAGCAAACTTATCTGCAGAGGTGGTCTCACTTAAGAGACTCATAGCCACACAACCCATCTCTGCTTCAGACTCCGGGTAAATCACTACTGACTGAGAACTGGACGTTGAGGAAGCCGTCATTTGCCAAAGATGGCTACGTTTTTGTATGATGCTGAGTTTTCACTGGACCCATGTTGTCATTTCACTGTCGTGTGCACATGTCGTCTGTCGAGTGTCTTTGTGTGCACAAACTATGATGAAGATGAGGTTATGTCCTCACCCTTCCCTGTGTGTAGTCACATAGTCCACACGCAGGCTGTACATATCGGACATTATTTTTGTTGTTCTGTTATAAAGCGTGTAAGTTGCCAGTTTCAATAAAGGATTGGTGACAACACAGACATTCTGTTCCATTGCACTTGGTTTGAATGGAAAATGGAAAAACAATGTTAAGTGATCCAAGTACTTATTGAAGTTTATTTTTAAACCGATACGAGGCAGTTTCCCCTTCTGAATAAGGAAAAACGAAGTGTACATGAGCAGATGGTTTGTTTTCTAGACTCTAACAACTTCAGAAACCTTCTAAAGAGAGAGAGAAAATAGCCATGAATTTTCTTTTCTGAGACTAATTTGCTAATATTTACTGTTATATCATTTTCTTTAAAATATAGTTTTTCTATGATTTTTTTTAAAGTAGAAAAACCAGGCTGTCTGGCATTAATCTGCCTTTAGTCATCTCTCTTTCAAGTGTGACACAGGGATGCAGAGAGTTGAGTCACTGACCCCGTTTATTAGATGAAAGGCTGCTTTTAAAGAGTGGGTAATAAGGATGGAAGCATTTTTATGTTGTAAATCTTAACAGTTCTGGTGTAGAAACCGTCTAGGGAATAAAAATAGTTATTTAGCTTATAACTATTTTTCTTTGGTTTCCGGAATTTCAAAGAACACATCAATTACCAGAGGCCAACATATATATGTAGTCCGAGTATGTATGATGATTTTTTTTTTAAAGATGTGGTCATGAGCTGAGGCTATAACTCAGTGGTAGAGCTTTTTTCTTGCACATACAAAACTCTCCAACACCACCAAATAAAAGATCTATTCGTGATAACTGTAAATAATAGCGCTACATCTTCAGGCATGGGTTTAAAAGTTACATAACTTCAGGGAAAAAAGCATCCTCCCAACTAAATTATTCCTGATTATTTGTCCAAGATGCTCCACTGTCCTGTGGCGCATGGTGTGACTGACCTCCACATGTCCTTCTGAGGCGGAGTGAGGTGGGTGTCAGTCAGGCACAGCTTTCTTGATAGGTAACTCCTGACCAAAGCCCTGTTTCCACACTGACCTCTTTTCCATTCCAGCAGTGGGTAAAGGACTTGAGAAGGCAGGACAGGTACACAGTGACTCAGTCCTCACTCTGTACCTGCACCATGTTGGGCAGCAAAATGGAGACAGGGAGAGCCCAGCAGAGCATCCCATGTAGAGGGGCCGTGGTCTTTCTGACTGCCACTGCAAGCCAAGGCCTGATTTGAGACATGTCTCTCGCACTTTCATATTTTGCAGAGCACGGTGCTTGGCGTTAAAGGGAGTGACGATAGCACACACACACACCATGCACTTTTGTCCTTTGGCCACAGCTGCCACTCTTCTCTCCTGATTCTCTGGGCTGCTAGAGCATGTGTGGCCTGGCTTGGCCCTGGGCCTCTCTCTTCAGTATTTTACCGGCAGCCGGAGGAGGCCCGAGGCCGACTCCTCTGTGAATGTTGTAAAGAATCAGGACCCGAAAGCCTTTCACAGCCCAGAACGGACGAGACAATCAAAAAGCGTCAACTAGGACACAGGTGCAATGTAAAGTCTGGTTCCTACATTTTAAAAAAGACCATCCGGGGGGCTGAGGGTGCTCCGTGTTAGAGTACTTGCTTAGCATGCACAAGGCTCTGGGTTCAATCCTCGACAGAACAAGAAAGAAAAAAAAATACCATGTGAATTCACGATAAGGAGAAAAACAATAAGTGGGGGCACTTTTTTTTTTTTTTTAAGCTCGCTGTGAGTCAAGGCACTGTGGAGAGTCGGGTTGTGTTAATGCAGGCAGGGTCCAAACCGAGTCCTCTGTCCCTAAGGGACCTGTTTGATAAAAGGTACAGCAGAAAACATTCCACAGGAGATGGGGGATTTCACATAAATAGGAGAAAGGGCTAATACAACGTTTGGTCAGTTACCTAGAGAAGGGTATGGCCTTCTGAGGTCCTGAAAAGGATACTACAAATGGGTGACAGCAAGAAAGGAAAATACCGAGTTTTCAGGAAGAACTTTGTAACTCTCGGAGCAGTGCAAAAGCAAAGTGCTTACCTGGGCCATCGCACCTACCTAATTTGCAAGGGGCTGGGTTTTTTTATTTGTTTGTTTGCTTTTTCCTGGTCTTTGATTCAATACACAGGATCGTGCTATGTTACCCAGGCTGCTCTCAAACTTCTATGCTCAAATGAACCTCCTGACTCCGCCTCCCTAGTGCCGGGACTACAGATGTGCCTCTCCTGTCCAGCTGGCACCTCCTATTGAGTATTTAGTGACCATCTTGCGAATCACACCTGGATGTCATGATTTGAACTCTCTTCTTTAGTGTTGGCATGTCTTATCGTGTCAAGGATCTACCTCATCCCTGGGATGATAACTAGAAAGTTACTCCTTAAAGATAAAAGGGATGCCATAAACCAGCCAGGAAACAGAGAAATGCAAAATGACACAGCAACACTTTTTTTGTTGTTGTTGCCAACGGAGAAGTACTACTGCTTCTCCTCTCTGCCCACAGAGCCCCCGTCAAATGGCAGAAAATGTGCTTAAAACCAAGTACATCCATGACTATCCAACCACGAGAAATGGAAACCTCAGAACTCCAAAATCTCAGGAATTTCCAGAAAGGAGGCTAGGGATGTGGTTTGGTGGTAGCAGGCTGTTCAATCAGCCCTAGGTGTGATCAGCACTGAGATGAAGAAAGAAAGAATGATTAATTTCAGAAATGTGGCTCCTCAGGTTGATCAAGGTAGCCAGAGAAAGCCACAGCTGGGCATGATACTAAGATGCTGCCTAAGGGCCCCAGGAGGAGCCGGCAGGGAGTCTGGGGGTTGATGCAGACACAGCTGCAGAAACTGCCCATCAAGGAGCCAATGGGGCCACGCACCCTGATGGCCAGCCGCTCCTCCTGTGGAGTGTGGTTCCTCCTGGCCCCTGTAGCCTGCCGTGCAGTGTTCCTACCCCGTGTCCAACAGTATGTCAACGGGAAGTTTTGGTGGTTAGGTTTTTTAAAAATTATTATTACTCTTTTTATAAAGTAGAATGCAGTAGTCCCTGTTGATCTGCAGGGGTTTTATGTTCCAGGACTCCTGTAGATAGATGTCTGAAACCATGAACAGTACTGCCTCCTATAGAGACTATGATTTTTCCTACACATACCTATGATGAATTTTAATTTATGAATTCAGGAAGAGTCTAGCAAACAATAATAAAGCAGAATAATTCATACGCTGTAATTTCTTTTTAAATTCAATGTTTCTGGAACTTTCCATTAATATTTTCAGATGAAGGTTGCCTGTAGGTATCTGTAATCACGGATAAAGGGAAGCTATTGTTGTCCAAGAGGACAGTGTGGTGCTGCTGGGAAAGGAAGGCCAGGGAAACTTCTCTTAGGTTCTTTGGTTTGATAGGAGGCTGAGGAGTTCCAAGCCTGTGGGAGGAAAGGAGAAAATCTTTAAAAAATATCCAAAGTGGCTTTTCTCGGGAGTTAGTAAAACTGCTGTTTAAGCATCTACTTTTCATGGTATGATATTTTATTTTTTTATCTCCAAGGAGCGAGTATTCCCAGCTAACATCATGGACATCTTCCACCTTGTGTGGATATCCACACTTTTTTTCCCCTGAACTGTAATCCTTCATCGGTGGATCTTTATGTCACACTGCCATTGTGAACTACTATTTTATAATAAAAATATTATGTTAGACTTGTTTTTAAAACTGGTAGTTATTCAGCTTGCTTTTATAAAACCAGACATCATCCTTCAAAAATGAGAATCAGCAGCACCACCTGCCTGGTGTTTAGTTTGTGTTAGGACAGGGACAGGAGCTGCTTAAGAAGCCATAAGATCACCAGGATGATTTGTGCCATGTCCCATTATCCGCCACTCCTGCCCCCAGAAAATGAGGAACATTTGCCACCGATGAGAAGTTGTTGGGATACTCACAACACCAGGAAGGATGAAGAAATCAGAGAAAATTTAGAATTATGAACTACAGTCTTATTAGAAAAGTGAACTAGGATGTCTTGTGGGAAAGACGTTTGGAATATGGCCAATTTGAAGATGTTAGTAATCTTGACCACAGAGGGAGTCCATATCCTGATGTATATACTGATACTGGTATGTGCTGATTCTAGTGGACACAAGGAAAGAATCCAAGAACTGACAGAGATGGGACATTGTAGCAGCATGAGCAACCCAGAAAAGAGGGGAAAGGAGGTCTTTTAACAATAGCATAGCAGTTTAACAAAAGGGACATTGATAACCCTGAAGTCAACAATTCTTGTCATGTAACAAGATTTTCATAAAAAAGTTATATTTTAACAGTTTCGTCATATTCCCAGTGAGAGAGGGAAGTTTCTGAGAAAGGGACTTTGAATACCTTACTGGGGGTCACACACACACACACCCACACAAAAACCTCTAAAAACAATGAGATCGGCAGGTGCCTGGGGAGAAAGGGAGAGAAATAGTGGTGGTGCCGCTTGTGTGAGTTTTAGGGGGTAGGGAAGGGCAGAGCGCAGGGTTACTTTTGAAAGGAGAAAAGAGGAGTCAGGGGCTGAGGCAGGACCCCACCTGGCACAGGGGCCAGTGCAGCCACCCAGTGGGTAGGCACCTGCAGGACCTACTAAGACAACTGTGATTTGAAACTGTTTCCACTGTTGAATGGAAACAGAGGCAAAATACTTCTTCCATTTCCTTCTCAGATTTTTAGTAAGTTCTATTAGGCACACACTTGCTTTTGTAGGTGGATTTACACACACACACACACACACACACACACACACCCCAGGAATTGAACACAGAGGTGCTTAACCAATGAGCAACATCCCCAGAGCTCTTTATTTATGTATGTATTTTTTATTTTGAGACAGAGTGTCACAGAGTTGCTTAGGGCCTCACTAAGTTGCCGAGGCTGGCCTTGAACTTGCAGTCCTCTTCACAGGTTCATTTTTGTCTGTCTGCTAGACTGTATCTGGGTCAGCCGAGCCAGACAGCATACCTGAATGCAGAAGGAGCCCAAGACCATAACCACCAAGGCTGACACCCCTGAGGAGTGGCTGAATCTGGAAGGAGTCTTGGCCTTGGGCAGCCCCTGCTGCTAAGACTCAGAGAATATCTTATCTAGACTGCAAACTAATTATCAGGAAGATGCACTGCCCCAGGGAGACCAAGCCCTGTGCCACATGCTGGGGGGAGGGACATCACAGAACAAGACATTCCCTCTTGTTGAAGGTTTAAATTTGCACGTGACAGACAAAAACACTAAAAGCAACAACAGTCAATAAAACACGCTCTTGAGAGGTAGGATATGGAGAAAAGATTACGCCCACCAAAGGAACTCAGAGAACAGAGCTGTAACCATGGGCAAGGAGCTAAGGACGTTTTATCAATTAACCTGGGTCAGAGGATAAATGGAACACTTGCATTGGCAGGGAAGAGGAATTGAGAAGGGGTGACCTTAGTTATGCACCACGTAGCCATGTGGCCGTCACCCTCAGACCTTGTGGGTGAGGGTGGTCCCACAAGGTTACCTGGCCTGGTGACATTATAGCCATCTTAGTTTGTATAAACACACCTACACCCACACACACACACCTACACCCACACACACTCACACACACACACACACTCACACACACACACACACACACACACGAAGCCATTCAGTGCTTTGGTCTCCAGGCTTTTCAGAATTGTTTCACGATGAGACAGCATGGCCAGCCATGAACGTGCCCTGTGAAAACTGGTGACAGTCACTGATCCCAGCGGCTATTGAGTCACCCACCTGTCCCCACAGGGCTGAGGAACATTCCGGAACACCTTCACGCATCATGTCACAAAACTGAAATGCCCCCAAATGTGCCGTGGAGCCAGTGCCTTCCGTTGAACTTGTTCTTTCTCTTAGTAGATAGTAGTTTATTCAGAGAACAAATGGAAAACTCTAAGCATTTAGAGGAGAAAAGAGAAAGTGGTGTAGGTAGGAAGAAAAAGGTGAGAAGAATAAAACAGAAACGGAAAGGGAGGAGGCAATGGTTCTCCTGCCCCAGAAGCGGCTAGAACTCCCAAACTACCACACCAACACCACTTTCCACCAAGCAGTCTTATCTGGATGGCTTTAGAATAACTAGGCTTCAGGATCATACGTCAGGCCAAAGAGCTGAGCAGAAATGAGCCCTCTGTCTCCTCAGCACACACTGCACAGGGCACTTTGAAGCCATTCCACACCGGTGGACCATCCTAAATTCACTTATCTTATCTTTCCTCCCCTAAACACTGAAAACCGTGTCACTACAAGGTGTGACATGCACACCTTGACCTGAGGGTTCCACACCTGCAAACTCTGACCTCAGGGTTCCACATCTGCAAACTCTGACCTCAGGGTTCCACATCTGCAAACTCTACCAACTATGGATGGAAAATATTTGGGGGCAAATTTTGTCTGTCCTGAACATGCGACGACACTTTCTCATCATGATTCCCTAAATAATGCAGTATCGAATTATTTCTGTAGCATTTATGTTGCATTATTGTAAGTAATTCAGAGATGACGAAATATGTGAAGGAATACACAAATATGCCATTTTATATACAAGGCTTGAGTCTCCATGGATTTGGGTCTCCTTGGGGGTCCTGGAGCCAATCCCCCAGGATACTGAGATATGACTGTGGAAATCTTTTGGATGTAGCTGAAATTTTCTTATGTGTCCATATTATATATATTATGTTAGCCTTCTGAACACTTCAACAACATGAATGGTCTGATCCAGGATTACTGAAGACTAGTTTGTATTTGTCTTCCACCAAACATAATAAATATTACAAATTACTTTTAACTTCTTCCATCAGTAGCAGATTTTGTGTTCTATACCCCAAGTGGCATCTAAAATCATTCACACATCACTTCACAACAAAATTGGGGTAATTATCTGGAAAATTCAGGTGAAAGAATTTAGAATCCTTTGATATTGTAAATGAGTGTCTTTTTAGAAAAACATGATAATAACTGTCCATATTCTCCACTTCACTTGCTGTGAACGTGCAAACTAAGACCGGGTTTACAAAACACATAGAAAACTCATTTCTCCAGATAGGAGGAATCATCTGTATACCTCTTTAGAGTCGTGTGATAAGGAAGAATCTAGAAAAGGCTCACTCTTCATATTGCTTAAGTCTGAAAGTAAATTAACCTCTGGCCAGAATGTTCTATGATGGATAAAAATGTGATATAATAGCTGATAAAAGCAATCAGCAATGGCCAAGCAGAAAATACCAGCAATTGCTGAAACTGCTATTCTTGTCACTTCCTGTCTTTTCTGCCAAGTTCTCTTATATCTAAGTGCTCTGAATGGAGTACCGAAAATTTAAACATACGGAAATGTGTATTTATGTGTATTATGAAAGTATAATAGAGAATGGACAGACAATAGGTCTTTTTTGTGATAGGCATATGTGAATTGCCAGCATCACTACTCTTGTGCTTTGGGGCTATTATTAAATAAAATAAGGATTCATTAACCACAAGCACTATTTTGCTACAACAGTCGATCTGGATATCGTTAAAATTTAAAAATCTGAGATGGCTACTAAGTGACTACCAGTATACAGGGCATGGGCACACTGAACAAAAGGATGATTCACATCCCTCGTGAGTCAGCTCACAATTTCATCATGCTGCTCAGAATGCGATACAACTTAAAACCTAGGAAATTTTTTTTATTTCTGGAATTTTCTATTTAATAATTTTTTTGTAATTGAAGGAGATTAACTGAAACCTTGGAAAGAGAAATGGCAGAAAGGGACCTCTGAACTGTATTCTGGGCTTTTATAAAATGCTGCCAACACCTACTACTTGGGGGAGTGCAGCCCTTTGCAGAGTTCAGCAGGGAATTGTGAAATCACTTGCCCAAGCTTACGGAGCTGGTGGGTGAGGAATCCACACTGGGTTTTCAAGAGCCACACTCCTAATCACTACACACACAACCTTACTTCTGAACCAGCAGTGCTTTTAAAGGCAGAAATGGGAATGGACAAAGCACAATAAATATTTCCCTGCCTTTGTTTAGGCCATAGTTGCCAATGCCTGTTGGCTGCTACCGTAGTCCCTTACTGCCAAGAGTCAGCACCATTTAGGCCACCATGCCCCCTGCTGCAGAATGAGCTCCTAAAAGCCCATGCTGAGGGACATCACCTATCTGTTATTAATTGGTTGTTTTACCTGCCTTTAAAAAACTGTATAAGTCTCTCTTACCCAGAACAAAGGTCTAACTACCTTGACCCTTAACATTTTGGCCAATACTATTTCAGACTCATCGATGACCTGTGAATCCTAAAGCTTTGGTTACAACCCTCCTGGAGTGAAGCATTCACTCACTGGACATTAGTCAACTTTCCCAAATGAGGAAATGGATGACATAGCAATGTATTGTAGGTGGCAAGTCTAATTGCAAATTTTTAAAATATTTATCTTCATATGTTTCCATTCACAGTGTAACAATCTCATATTCTAGGAATCAGCCAAAGAAAAGTAATGAAAGCCACCATTTCACACTACTGTCAGTTCTTCATGGAGCCCTGGAGGCCAGGAGCTACTCGGCCTCCGGGAGGCCAGGGAAGGGAATTGAGGCAGTGAGGAGATCTCAGGCCCATTCCCCTTAATTAGTGCCCATCTCCCCCTGCAACCCTATGATTCCATTATTAGGCTTCTGCTTGGTGAAAGAGTTCAGCTCCTCCCTACTCTGCAAAGATGGTCTTCATTACCCCAAAACCTAGACGCTCCAAATTCCCTGGCTTCTCTAACACTCGCCTGCCTGGGCGGCTGTGCATGTTTTCTCCTGCAGAAACAGGAGTTGCCATTCCCACAACGTTATTGAAAACAAACTCTGATGCAAGAAACTTAAGACTGAGTTCATAAGATGATCATTTTACAAATAACATAGGTTAACGATCTTTCCATCTAAAAATTAGATTGTACCCCTTGAAGACAAATTAAGTCATATGACCAGACTCTGGAAATGCAAAACAAAAATGTCCTGGTATTTATTTTAGACAAGAGAGTTTCAACTTTTGTTTGTTTGTTTGTTTATTCTATAGTCCTAGCTGTAAAAAAATTAATAAATAAAGTAAAATTAGTACAGCTACCTACCTACCTATCTACCTATCCATTATCTAACATCTATCTACTTATCTACCTATCATCTATTCATCTATCAATTGAGCCATTATTTATCTATCTATCCAGCCATATATATGTATCTATTGATTTAATATCTATTATGTATGTATGTATGTATGTATGTATGCATATGTATCTAGATTTTATATATGTATATAGGCATGCATGTGTATGATGAGAGAGAATATGCAGGTGCTAATGTCAGTTATAACTGTAAACATCAGTGGAACTTAATGTATATTATTTTTTGGACAACTAAATGTAAACAGAAATTCCAATATTCTCTCTGCATCTTAGAGGTTAATTATGTGAATATCCTGAACATTGTCCTGAACCCAAGTAGAGACCACAGGTCTGTGTGAGCCATAATAGCTCTTTGTATACTTGATCAGTTTAACTAGGAGAGTTAATTTATTTTTATCTTTAAAAAGTATAGTTTAGGCAGGCACAGTGGCACAAATTTGTAATCCCAGTGGCTCAGGATGCTAAGGCAGGAGGATTGCAAGTTCAAAGCCAGCCTCAGCAAGGCGCTATGCAACTCAGTGAGACCCTGTCTCTAAATAAAATACAAAATAGGGCTGAGGATGTGGCTCAGTGCTCGAGTGCCCCTGAGTTCAATCCCCAGTACCACCTCCCCAAATTAAAATAAATAAATAAATAAATGGCATAACTTAGTGCCTCCCTTCTAGACTCTTAAATGTTTCTAAATTTTAACCATATCCATGCATCTTGTATTCTTTCAATTTCTTCTCACCTACTTGGATTATGATTGATAATATAGCCTTAATAGGTATTTTTTAGTTCTTAACTCTTTTTGACATCTGTACTGTATTTTGAAATTGAACTTGTTTTTGTTTCAGAAGTTGCATAAGCCTCGTGTGTTACCTAAAGGACAGCAGGAAAACCACCAGTCTGTCTGGTTTTTCTTCCACGACCAAGTGAAGTTAATGAGTCAGTGGGAAATCACATAAAGTTGGGCTTGGACTACATCAAGAATTGTGTTCATTCGAGGTACCATATGTTAGATGATGGATAGACTACATATCTAAAGAATTTAAGATCCCCTTGAAAAGCTATACATCCTTTGAAAGCTGGTGTTCAAATCAGCTTTAAGAGAGAGAGAGAGAAAAATCACCTATTAAATTTATGTGAGAAATCTCTCTAGATTAAACTTTTAAGGAATTCTGTCTGGGCTCTGAGCTTAGATCTTCTTTACATTTATACATGTCCCCCAAGTTATTCTACTTTGCAATTTTCTACCTTGGATTCCAGGAGCCTTAACAACATTTGTAAGATACTAAATTTGCCATCTGCTCTTACTTTCTCAGGTATCTGATATAACAAAACGATTAATCATTTTAAATAGAGCATTTTAAACATCCTTTTCCCTTTTATGAATGTTCATGAGTGAATCCTTATTAAGACATGAAGGTAAGTATGCTAATTATTATTACATTTATTTTCTGTGCAATGAGAACAGCTTGCCTGGATTTGGATCTATAGTAGTAACAGAAGCTTCAAGAATATCAGCTCTGCTATTGATTTCTAATAGGCCTGGCATAGAACAGGCTGTTATCCATGCATGTGCCCCAGTTATTCCTCAAGACCTCAGGAAAATATGGCTCCAAATCAACCACTGGCTTTATTTCCAAAAATTTTAAGTCATTTTATTTTTTGCTGGAGATATTTCTGTTATTGAAACATCTTACTTACTTAAAAGGATTCTACCAAATTTCTATTTCTACACTAAGACAAAAATATTAAATCAGGGAAGAGACATACATAATACATTCAAAGAATGCATATTTAGTGAATTACTCCTGCCAGTTCAGGAATTCCTGATATGAGTCAGAGGATCAGCGAACTAAATTAATGCCGTCTCTCAAACCCCACAGAATATACATCCACAGAACTTTTGCTGTGGGGTTAAATGCAGTTGCAAATCATTTACAACCAGTTTTACATGTGTCTGTCTGGTTTAACCTCTTCTGTGTGTGTGTGTGTGTGTGTGTGTGTGTGTGTGTGTGTGTGTGTTAAATAATATAAATTTGTTTTCTCACAGTTCTGGAGGCTGGGAATTCCAGGGTTCAGGCAGATTCAGTTTATGGTGAGAACCTGGTTCTTGGCTGGCTGATGTCCTCCTTCTTGCTCTGATTTAATTTCTCAAAATACCAATGTGATCAGGCCAATCTTCTGGTTTCTAACTATATAGACTGACCTTTGCTACTCAAGGTATGATCTGAGCTCCAGGAAGAACCTGGCATAGAAGCTACGAGAAACACAGAAACTCAGGCCCCAACAAGAACTTGAATCTGCATTCTCACAAAATCCTCCAGGGTGATTCACAGGTGCTCATTCAAGTTTGAGAAGGAACAGTCCTCCAAAATCTATCCTGGTGAAATGAGTTAACAATGGAGAATCCTCCATTTTTTCATAAAGCTAAACATATTCCAAGTTTTTAAAAAGATAATATAATCCCCCTACCATTTTGGTGTTGTTCCTTATATAAATTGAGGTTGAATTGTGGGCAATAGTAGTTTGGGTTTTTTTTACTTAATGAAACGAATATTCAACAATATGATGTCAGCTTTCTATTAATTATTTTTTTAAAACCTGATAAAAGAAATGGAGAGATCTGGGTACCACTGACATATATGGCCAAGGCCAGACTTCTTCCTCCATGCTTGGAATGCCACCCTCCCGCTATCCCCTTGCTACAGTCCGGTCTGGCCACCGTGTTCTAGTCCCCACGGAGGCCACGTTCTCCAGCATCATCTTCTCAACTCCTGAGAAGGATCAGCACACACGGGTTGCTCAGTATGGACTGGCTGAATGAAGGTGAGATATTTGGAAATAAGCATCATCTGAGAGAGTTATTATGAAATACTCCATTTGATAGGTTGGAAGGGATAAGCTGATGGTTCAGAAGACCCCTTGTTATAAGATTTTGATGGAGTCACTTAATCCCTCTATGTCTTGGTTCCCTTATTTGGAAAATCAGGATATCGGACTAATCTCACTATGCTGGATTATCCTGAGGATAAAAAGCAAAGAATATGGAACAACTTTTAATGGTTAAAAGATGAAACATTAAACAAATGGTTAAGCATAAATAAGAGACAGTAGTCTTTGTTTTTGAACATCCTGCTTGAGAGAAGACATACCATATATGAGTATTAGGTGACCGTATTAGTGACTCAGGGTTGCCATAACAAGGTAATACAGGACTAAGGGTGTACCTCAGTGCAGAGTGCTTTTCTAGCATGAACGAGGCCCTAGTTCCATTCCCAGCACCTCAAACAAAAGTCCAATGGACTGAGTGACTTAAAAAAGATAAATCTATTTTATCACCGTTCTGGAGGCCAGACGTCCAAAATCAAGTTGTGTGCAGCGTGCTTTATCCTGAGGCCTCTCTCCTGGGCTCGCAGATCTCCTCTTCTCCCCGTGTCCTGACCAGTCCTCCTTCTATGTGTCCTAATTTCCTCTTTTTATTAAGGTATCAGTGAGAGTGGGTTTAAACCCACGCTAATGGCCTAACTGTAATGAAATTACCTCTTTAAAGTCAGTAACTCCAGATACAGTCAGATTCTGAAGTGCCAGGAGTTAGGACTTCTACTTAGGAAGCTCCTAACAGTGACTTGCTTCATTTTGCTTAATAAGGACTTGGCAGGTTTTCGTACTTCTGACATGCCTCCTACACAGTCGGTCCTCTACACAAATCCAGCAAGTTGGGAGGGTCCCAGTGTTTCCCAACCGCAGGACATTGCATGAATACAGCACCATTAATAATGGTAAGTGGAAGCAGTTCATACTTGGCAAATGGTGTTTGGCTCAAACAAGATTCAAATAGAAAAAGAGGTTTCCACAATGTTTTTAAAGTTATAAAAATATCAAATCAATATGATCTGGATGTATAGGAAGAAAATGTTAAGCTACCCCTTCTGCTGCTTCCAAGGTGACCAATATTGAAGAGTTTAGTGTATATTTTTCCTTATTAAAAATGCTTATGTATTCAAACCTATACTTAAATATATGCACATATGGAGACTCCATATGGAGGAATTTTCACACCCATTTTACTGTTATCAGTAACACATCATGCTATCTCATTTTCATGATGTAAATTCAGTGGAATTACAATTAACAGTTCAAGATTATATATAACCAACATATTTCGTTGGGTAGAGGTATGTGTGGTAAATAACATGCTTTCCATTTGCCTGTGATAGCAAGAAGATCAAATTACTTTCTTTCTTTGTTCCCCAGACATTGTTAATATGTAACTGAATAGTTAATTTTACATGTCAACTGGACTGGGCTAAGGGATGTCCAAATAGCTTATTTCTGGGTATGTCTATGAGGATGTTCTGAATCTGCTGACTCAACCAACCCTGGACTGAAAATATTTGAAGAAAAATAGTATAACTGCTGTCCACATGACATTAATATTATATTAGATACCATAAATAATCTAGATCATTTAAATCATATGAGAAGGTGTGTGTTGGTTATATGCAAATTCTATACTATTTTATGTAGGGGTTTTGAGCATCTGTGGATTTTGGTGTCCAAAGGATGTCCTGGAAACAATCCCACATGGATAATGAGTCAATGCATCCAGATAGATAAATATAGATATAGATATTTCCTACTGGTTCTGTTTTTCTGAAGAACGCTGATTAATAGCCCTTTCCAGTGCCTGCCTCCCTTGCCGTCCCCACAACACACAGGCAGGAACACACAAAATACAGTGCTGGACTCCTTTGCAGCTAGGAGTAGAGGTGGGACCTGATTCTACAGAGAGAAGTGGTGGAAGTTGGCCGTGATGTCCAAGAGAGAGATCTCTCCTGCTAGAAAAAGGAAAGATGTCTGTGAACCCCCTTCTCTGTCATTGGGTAAATTCACCTGAGGCTGTCATGCATGGAGGAAAGGCCAAGAAAGTTACTTTG
Organism: Urocitellus parryii; assembly: GCF_045843805.1. NCBI lineage: Eukaryota > Metazoa > Chordata > Mammalia > Rodentia > Sciuridae > Urocitellus > Urocitellus parryii. The sequence continues at coordinate 70,577,759 of NC_135543.1, read as the reverse complement.
GCATCTGACATGAAAATCCTGGATGAAGAATTCCCAGGAAGTGGTCTTCACTGAGATTAGGAACTTTTAGTCATCAAAATGCCCCCATGGGTGAAGACAATTTCAGACTTGGAGAAGATCTCTATCAATACACACAACCCACAGAGGAGTCAGAATAGAATACACTAAACTCCTACAAATACATCATGATAGAACAGACTTCACACAAGACCATATCAATTTGGCTAATGAGCCTATGAAAAGAGTGTTCAACACTCTTTATTATCAGAGAAATGCAGATTAAAACCACCATGAGCTCTATTATACACACACCAGAATGGTTTGGTTGAAAAAGCTGAAAATACCAAGGGTTGGCAGGTGGAACTTCATATGGTGTTGGTTAGAAGGTAAATGGTTACAATCACTTTGAAAAACAATTTGTCATCAACTACTCAAGATGAGCACATGCGGGCTGGAGATGTGGCTCAGCGGTAGCACGCTCGCCTGGCATGCGTGCGGCCCGGGTTCGATCCTCAGCACCACATACCAACAAAGATGTTGTGTCCGCCGAGAACTAAAAAATAAATATTAAAAAAAATTCTCTCTCTCTCTCTCTCTCTCTCCTCTCTCACTCTCTCTTTAAAAAAAAAAAAAAAAAAGATGAGCACATGCGTCTTTCTGACTCAGCAACTGTGCTTTCAGATGCACACCTGGTAGATATAAAAATGTGTCCACACAAAACCTGAGCATGAATGTTCATACCAACGTTTTTCATAATAGCAAAGGCTAGAAATCCAAATATGCATCAATGATAAAAGAGAAAAACAGATCTCGGTATATTCATACCATGAGTGGTATATGACAAAACATGGAAAATCTAAAGAGACACAAAAGTTATCCTGGATAAATCTGACAGATAAAATATTGCACAAAAGAAGCCAGGTTTCAAATACTACCCATTCTAGAATTCCATTGATGTAAGAGTTTTGAAAGAGCACACTAATCTATGGTGTTGGAAGTCAAGGGAGGCTGGGGTGTGGCTCAGGGGTAAAGCATGTGCCTAGCATGACGTGCTGGGTGCTACCCCCAGCACTGCAATAGAAAAAGGAGGAGGAATGAGATGAGACACTTGGGAGGAGGAATGAGAAAGGCTTCCGGGATGCTGGCTTGAGTGGGTTCACTTGGTGAAAAGTCACTGAGTTGTGCATCGTCCTTGGCTTCACGGTACGTGTATAATAATTCAGCCCTAAATTTATTAATAAATAAACTATGCTTAAGCATGAAGCAGGGGAAGTCTGGCATCCAAAGGAAGAATTCCCCATGCAAAATACTTGAACTTTCTCCCGTAAGACATGAGGAGCTGTTGAAGATTCTGAATCGGAAGAGTAGGGAGATCCAGCCTGTACTACACGTGGAAGGCACTGCAGTGGTGACAAAGGACAGCTAGGAGCCTGCTGCAGCTACAGGGTAGGAAAGAGAAATACACATGCTCTAACACCGAGCTACACCCCCATTCCTGTGATGCACCTTAAAGCCCCTTGGATGTGAAAATGAAATCATGCAAAGAGCTGAGAACAGAACTATGTTTTCTAGTGTGAGAACTGTCGGAATCAAAACAGTCGCTTGTGCCAAGGCTTAAGATACATAAATCTGAGAGTTGACGAAGGAGGTCTCTTGCATGCATGCCTGGTGCCAAGAACCATCCCCCAAGACCGTAGCAGAACCACAACCTCACACAAAAGCCACTGCAGAAACACCTCTGCCTGCCCAACAACTGCCTATCCAGCCTTGGACTGATGTCATCCTTGTTATTGTCTTTGTAGCCAAGGATAATCCACTCAAACAACCTACTTGGAGATACGGTGTAGCTCTGTGGTAGGACACATGCTTAGCATAGGCAAGGCCTTGGATTCAATCCCCACCACCAAAATAAGCAAGTGACTAAATTGATAGATAGATAACCATTTATGTGGGTTTGTCTGTGTGTCTTCTATTCCGTACCGTTGGTCTACATGTCTATTTTGGTGCCAATACCATATATTGGAGAAAAGATAGCTATAAAAGGCTGAGAAATTTTGAAATACAAATGGTACTATAAAATAGTTTTTAGGGTTTATATTGGACACATGCTTTAGAACTTAGTTGTCATGATGTCTGCAACTTATTTAGAAAAACTAAAGTTAACAATGGGTAAATATAAGAGGCAAATAAATGTGTCTCATGTTCTTTCAACTGTAGTCTTAAGATTTTTTTTAAGAGAAAGGAAGAAGAATTAAAACTACAACTTAGCTTTTTAAAATAAATTTGATTTAAAAGTCAAAAAGGCCACATTGTCTGATTCTAGAAATATTTCACGTAGCAAAATCTGTGTCTTAGTTCTGTGTTCTAAGTCGATGAAGGGAGGTGAGCAGAAATGGGATCTGCCAGAGATGCTCTCTGGGTGTTTGTTCCATTCAAAACTCACATTATGCCTTGGGCTGGGCGTGGTGTCATACCATGGTGACTTGGGAGGCAGAGGCAGGAGGATTGTAAGTTTGAGGCCAGCCTGGACAATTCAAAATTAAAAAAATATAAAGAACTGGGGGATATGGGTCAGTGATAGAGCACCCCTGAGTTCAATCCGCAGTACTGGAAAACAACAACAACAACAACAACAACTCGGGTTGAGACTTAGCCCTCAAGGAGTTATATGTTAACTGTATTTGGAAGTGAGGCCTTTGAGAGGTAATTAAGATGAGATGAATTCCATCTATGTATGATATATCAAAGTATTATAAGTGCATTCTACTGTCATGTATAACTAATTAAAACAAATAAAAATTTAAAATAAAATGAAATTCTTACCCCCCCCCCCAAAAAAAAAGATTAGATGTGGTTGGCAACCCACGATCAGGTCCCCTCCTGCCCTGCAGGAGTTCTGTTTTCTGTTCTTCATGCTTGAATAAACCATACTTCTTTTACGCTTTTAAAAGATCAGACTGAGATCAAGATGGAGAAGTCTCTATTTTGACATTGGTGTATATCAGAATCAGAAAAGGAGGAGAGACCCACCCAGAATACTCCATCTACCTTACCATGTGGCGCCCTGTGTCTTGGGGTTCTGCAGAGAGTTCCCACCAGCAAGAAGGCCCTCACCAGATGTGGCTGGCCCCTTGACCCTGGATCCACAGGAGAGGAAACTACCGAAAAGGAGCCTGGCAAAGTTAGAATCCAAAGGGCATATGAGATTAAAGTGTAACCCTGGTGTCTAACAAACCTGGACAACATCTCGGCTGTCGTTGAACTCAGGGTATTTAACCACTGCACCACACCCCTAACCGTTTTTATTTTGAGACAGGGTCTTGCTAACTTGCTTAGAGCCTAAGTTGATGAGACTGGCCTTGAACTTGCAATCTTTCTGCCTCAGTCTCCCAAATGGCTGGGCTTGCAGGCGTGCACCACCATGCCAGGCTCAGCTGTGTCACTTTTTATGTGTTCTTGTCTTTCTAAGTCTTGGTTTTCTTGTGTTTTAGTGACCAAGCAGTTTAGATGGTGCACTGAATAAATGGTAGCAATTTTTACTAATATTTTAATGGATATATTAGAAACATTCTTCATGAAGCTATATTATTTTTAAAGGATTTACTGAACCAAGTTAAATAAGAATCTTCACTTTTAAATAAGTAGCAAAAATGTTTTACCTGGGGGCGGGGGGACACAGATAAGTAGATAACCTGTCTCAAAATTTTCCTTAAAAATGAAAACTGTGGCCTATAATCCCAGTGACTTGGGAGGCTGAGGCAGGAGAATCACAAGTTTGAGGCCAGCCTCAAGCACTTAGTAAGGCCCTAAGCAACTTAGTGATATCCTGTCTCAAAATAAAAATTTTTAAAAAGGGCTGAGGATGTAGCTTAGTGGTAAAACATCCCTGGATTCAACTCTGATACCAAAACAAACAAACAGTGGACCAGGGTTATAGTTCAGTGGTAGGGCACATGCTTAGCATGCCTCAGGCCCTGGGTTCCATTCCCAGCATTGCAAAAATGAAATAAAATTAAAATTATATGAAATAAAAAGTGCCCAGCTCTTCATGAGACTTCAGATAGGAAAGATGCTGAGGAGGTGATGGAAGCACCCAGAATATTCTCACTTGCCTTTAACCTCCCGATCGTCGTTTTCTTAATTTATTTTTCCTTCTTAACCTTTTTACCTTCAGTTCTGTTCTATTTTTTGCTGAAGTGGGGAAACCCAAAACCACATATGGCCATCCAGGTGTGAGAGCCAGTTCCTTAAAATAAACACCTCTCTCTCTGTCTCTCTCTCTCTCTCTCTCTCTCCCTCCCTCCCTCCTCCCTCCCTCCCTCTCTCCTTCCTCCCTGAACCCCAACAGAGCCACCGTGTTCTGTGACTCACCAGCTTCTAGATGACAGTCAACACCACAGATGTGGATAACGTCTTCCCAAGAGTGTGCGTCAAGAGTGAGGAGGATGGGGTCTGGAAGAAGTCCACATTTAGGATCAGGAAGAAGCCTATAAACAGCATTTTAAAGGAGAGGCAAAACCTAGAGACCTGTGCACAGACCAGGCAAGGCCCAACCACGGAGAAGAATGGAAGGAGACCCATGGTAAACAGGGTCTGGCCTTTTCTCCTGGCTCACTTCAGACGTGCAGTCCTCTCGCCCCCTCGGCCAGCTTAATCTGCATAGCTTCTCTCCTTTTTCTTGAAAGTTCACTGCCTGGGAGAATTACAAGTCGAAATTAATCTTGCTTTCTAAAAATGCTTTCTGAAGCCTTGGCGGGGAGCTGATGCGCTGCTGAACTCTCACTGCACAGGTGACTTAGAACCTGGGGAGACGCGGTCTTCACGGGAGGCCTGGCCGTGACCAGGGCAGGCAGCACTGAGGGCAGCAGGACAGACCGCAGCTCTTCCCAAGGTGGGGAGATACGGTCCTGACACTAGTCCTCATGGAGTGTCCTTGCTGACGGGGCGGCTAGCCCCGAAAGCTCAGGTGAGACAATGCAAGAAAGTTGAGAGGTTATAACTGGGTAATGGGAGCCCTACCCTAATCAGCGCATTAACCACGGAGAGGAATTAACTGGGGGGTAACTGTAGGCAGGTAAGGCACGTCTGCAGGAGGTGGGTCCTTAGGAGCAAGGCTTTGGGGTATTTATTTTTTCCTTGTTGAGTACAGTTCTCTCTCTCTCTCTCTCTCTCTCTCTCTCCTTTCTGGTACTGTGTCCTGAGCTGCTTTCCTCCTCCACGCTCTTCTGCCATGATATTCTGCCTCACCTCAGGCCCCCAAGAATGGAGTCAGCCATCTGTGGACCTAGACCTCCAAAACTGGGAGCCCCGAGATAAACTGTTCCTCTTCCAATTGTTCTTGTCAAGTTTTTTGGTCTCAGCAGGGAAAAAGCTGACGAGGGAAATTTTTCTATGTACCTTCTGAGTTATGGACAGATGAAGTAGAAGAAGAAATGAAATAGTTCCATAAGGAGAAAAACAGATCAGTCCAGAAAGTAGAACATTCAATAAGATAATGGGCCCTATACTGCAAAAAGTTAAAATCATATAAAGAGGTATATGGGTGCAAAGAAGGCAAATTTTTTATTATGAGATTGTACTAGACAATACAGTACAGAGTCTTTAACTGGATCCTGGTGTTTACACACACACACAAAAAAAAAAAAAAAAAAAACAAAAAAACAAAAAACCACAAGTCTTGAGTTAATTGGAAAGCCTAAGTATGACTTGATATTGGAGATTCTGGGAAATTGTTACTTTTTTGTAATATGAGAATGACCGTGTAATTGTGTCATTCTAAAGGAAAAGTTCTTTTAAAAGATGCACACAGGTTTGATGGCAAAAATGACGTAATGTTTGCAGTTCACATTGCAATTCTACAGGAGAAAAGGGAGACATGTCTCATCTTATCGAGATACACAACAAAATACTTTGGGGCAAAACATGCCTACAGCTTATGTTCAGATATTTTAACGATGCCTATGGGGCAGAAAGAGACATTGCGAACATTCACCAATATCTGGGCCCCTCTGTGTTCTGATACACTTCTCCACATTCTGAAAGTTGCTAAGCAGTGGCCAGGCCTCAGCCTGGACATGGAGCATAAGCAGAGAAGGGAGGACCGTCAGGAGCCAGCTTCCCCTCCAGACTGCTCTCAGCTGGGGGCACACTGGGCTCTGTGGCCTACTGTGCTGCTGGTGCTACTATCACAAGATAAAGTCCCTCTGGCCTCTCTCCATTTCCATTTTCTTCAGTTTGTCCCAGGGAAGAGAAGTGACCAGCGTGATGGGTCATTTGGAGCCAGCAGGACTAGCTTTGTGGCTTGTGGCTTTCCCCACCCTCTTCTCTGGGATCCACCTATCTGCAGAAGCATGCAGGCATCCATAGTTCCTCTGCGCCTTGAGTCTCAGGCCTCAGCTCCCCCCAAAGACGAGGAGGGAAATAGTGACAGCAGCTGTTGCTGTTGTCCTGTCCTCATCACTGAGAAAGTGGGTGATTTTCTGGAGCCTGGTATGAGCCAGATAGAAAGCCCCCAATAGTAATAAACGCAATTCAGGCAAACGTGAGATAACCCAAAAACGGATGTTGGCTTCCTCCCCTTCTCCAGCCCCGTTTTCAACAGATTGGGGTGAGGGTAGCAGAGGGTGGTGAGAAGAGAAAAAAACATTGGAAAGGAGGAAGCTTAAGAGGTGAGAAGGAGCTAGAAAGCAGGTAGCTTGGTAGACAGGCAAAATTCCTAAGTTATGTCAGATACAGAAAAGTCAGTAATAAGCAGAGCCTGTTGAAGACCGATAGAAAGGAAAAGAAAAACCAAGAGACACCTAAAGTTCATGACTCCAAAGAGCAGAGGCACTTAAAGCTCTAAATATTCAGTGCCCATCTCTGACACCCTCTCTGGTTCTTTCTGATTTCCTTAGATCTGCTGTCTAAGAAATGCAAATAGAACCCCCGGCTGCCCATCAGGCTGATTGACAAGCCTTAAAAGGTCCAGCCATCTTGCCCTATCAGGCCCAGGCATCTGCTGTGATTGGACCCCCAGCTCAAATCTTGACTCTGAGTCCAAATGATGTCACCCACAGGGACAGCTGGTGTGACAAAAAAAGAAGACAGACATACCACAGGAATGACTGCTTGTACCCTATCCATCAGCTAACTAACCCGATTTCCTTGCCACAGTGTCTCCCCGTGTGTTTTCAGTTTGCTTAATAAACTGAGTGCTTGGAATGATTTAATTTGGCTGTCTGTGACCTCTGGGACTGGTTGGTTGGTGCTATCAAGTTGGTGATGCCCATGGAGAGAATCTCATATTAACAGGAAAACGAGGCCACGCTGCAGAAACACTCTCTAAAATTAAAGTCATATTTAAGAGGAAAACCTCCCACCTACAAGAGGACGGAGAAAAACTGAGCAGAAAAGGCATGGAGCCGGAGATGAGAAAACAAATCTAGGTCAAAATTCAATGGTGGTCTAACCCAATCCCTAGGGGAAAGAAAGCAAATAAAAAACCCAAAGAATAAGCAGGAGTGGACCAGCAGAGATCAGGCTGAGTCAGCAACTGCTGGACTTCAGAGAGCTCACCCTGGGGAATCTTTGTCTCCTTGCATCTCTGCCTGGAGAATATAAGGAAGAATATATCAAGGTCGACCAGTAAAACTTCTCAAAGTGTGAGAATACCACTCTGGATGTGTTAGTTGACTTTTTGTCACTGTGACGAAATACCTGAGAAAGTCAACTTACAGGAGGAAAGATTGATTTAGGCTCAGAGTTTCAGATGCTTCATTCCCAGGTAAGCGGGCCCCATTATTTCTGGGCCTGTGGTGAGGCACCACATCATGATGGGGAAGGCGTGGCAGAGCAGATGCTCACCTCAGAGTGGCCAGGAATCAGAATGGAAGGGACCAGGGACAAGACAAAGTCCCCAAGGACATGACCCCAGAGATCCACTCCTTCAAACAGGTCCCTCCTCCTAAATCTATCAGTGGATCCAACCAGGGAGGAGCTCAGAGCCTTTGGGATCCAGTAGCTTCCCCAGATCCCACCTCTGAACCTTGCTGCAGTGAGGACCAAACCTTCAACCCATGAGCCTTGGAGGGCTGCTCTAGGTCCAGACGATCACACCCTGTCACTCGAGTCACAAAACTGAGGAACTTACATTAGTTCAGATCTAAAGCAGATGAGAAAAGAATGTCATCGAGTCCCAAGACACGTAATGGACGGACGAGTGAATAGAACACGCATCTGCTCAGAACCCCTCTATCACCCCAGTTCTGACTCCCCAAGAGTGTCTCCGAGGTGGAGTCACGTGGTGTTCTGAGCCAGGCTTCCTTCACCCAGCATAGTGGCTTTGAGCTGATCCGAGTGGCTGTGGGTCTCCATAGCTTGTTTCTTTCTACTGCAGAGTAGAATTTCATAGCAGAGCCACATCACAGTCCTTTTACCCACCCACTCACTGAAGGACCATTGGGTTGTTTCCAGTGTAGGGTTTGTACAAGTCAAGCCTAGGCAAGGTTCTGTGTGAGAACCACTTTTCGTTTCTCTAGGGGACCGTGGCGGTTAGGAAATGAGGTGTCCTCCGAAAGCTCCAGTGTTAATGCAGGGATTTTCAGAGGTGAAATGATTGACTTAGGAGAGCTTTAACCGAATCAGTTCATTGACCCATTTGATGGATGAATAATCTGCATGGGTAGTGACTGTAGGCAGGTGGGCCGTGGCTGACACGGGGAGATGAGTGGGGGGTTTCCTGGAAGGGCTTCTTTTCCCTCTGGCTCCTCCCCCATCACTGCTACCTGTCCATCATGACCTGAGCTGCTGTCCTCCGCCATGCCCATCTGTCATGATGTTCTACCTCATCTCAGGCCCAGAGCAATGGAGTTGGTCCACCCAGGACTGAACCTCCAAAATCATGATCCAGAACAAACTTTTCCTCTTCTAAGTGGCTCTGGTCAAGTATTTGAGTTACAGTGATACAAAGCTGACTAATGGAAGTCAAACCCAGGAGTGGGACCGTGGGTCGGATGGTAAGTGTGCTGAACTCTAGAGGAAACTCTCTAGCCCTTTTCTAAAGGGCCTGACCCACTGTGCACTGTGTGAGTTCCCGTTCCCAGCACCTCACATCGTCTCCCAGGGCTGTCAGGTCTAATTCTTCTCCTAGGTTGTCTCCTGACCCTGATCCTCTTCTCTCTTGGGATCTTTGGGGAATGAATGCATCCTAAAAACAAAAGCAGGCCGGGAAGGTAGTTCAGCTTTGGAGTTTGTGTGCTGAGCATACACAAGGCCTTGGGTTCCATCCCCAGCTTTACAAACAAGCAAAAAATAAAAACAAGGATTAACACTTTGTCCCTTCGTTCCTACGTGCAAGAGTAAGGATAGAATGGCAAGGAAAAAAATCCATACATCCAAAATAGCCATCAAGGGGCTGGGGATGTGGCTCAAGCGGTAGCGCGCTCGCCTGGCATGCGTGCGGCCCGGGTTCGATCCTCAGCACCACATACCAACAAAGATGTTGTGTCTGCCGAAAACTAAAAAATAAATATCAAAAATTTTCTCTCTCTCTCTCTCCTCTCTCACTCTCTCTTTAAAAAAAAAAAAAAATTAAAAAAAACCAAAATAGCCATCAAATGTTTAGGCTTCATGACCACAAGGGGTTTAAGACCAGATGTTATAAAGGAAACAAACAAACAAACAAGATAACAGCTCTTCTCTGACAGGAAGACCACACAAAGTCAGTGGCACATTACAGTGTTGGGACTATTCGCCTTTCTCTTATACCTGCAGGGGATTGGATTTTTGTGGATCCCCAAATCTGCAGATGTTCATGTCTCTTACATAAAGCGGCACAGTTTTGGCGTATAACCTACAGATTTTCCTCACGAGAAAAATTTAGGATTTCCAGAACTCTTTCTTTCTAGAAAGAGACAATGCCTTTGAAGTAGACTGTGTAACCCAAATTCAGAGGCTATGTCAACAAGACATTCATTACGGCAAAAAATACATTCTTCTGTACGATTTAAACCTCTAAATTACTTACAATGAGGATGCTATGTAAATAGTTGTTACACTGCACTATTTAGAAAACAAGGACTAGGGGCCAAAAAGTCTTTGCATGTTCCAGAGAGATGTATTTTTTCCAAACATTGCCAATCCATGGTCAGTTCAATCAGTGGATGAGGAACTCAGAGAAACAGAGATTCTGCTCTGTCTTTTAACCCTTGGGCACATCTCTGCTGGGTTATCTCTCCACTGGGTCACCACACAATCTATTATCTTGGGTGAGGACTGTCACCACAGCTTGCCTCTGAAGACCCAGAGAGCTCTTCTCTCTGTGCTCCTATCCACATTAAGTCCTGTGTTGGGTCACCAGGCTTGCTCGTGTTCATTTGGCATCCACAAGTAGGCCTTTGGACAGTCTGCATCGAATACTCCAGTTTACACACACACACACACACACACACACACACACTCACAGTAACACACACCTGTGCTCACAATGTATATTGGTCATTACAACCAACTGAATCAACATGAAACTAGAAACGAGGCAGAAATACTGACCACTACAAATGCAATGGGCTGGATGACCCTTGGCCAGTCTTAGGGGGACTCTACTTTTCTCCTCCTATAAAATGAAGAGGAATACTACAGTGTGGCCAAGCACATTTGGCTTGTCCTAAAAAAATCTTGGAGGGGAAAGGATCCTTCAGGGAAGGATGTTTGAGAGGAAGCAACTGGGAATTTAAGCCCTCTCTGTTTCAGGCTCAGAGACACAGCACCCAGGGCCTGTTTATGACCCACCGATATTCCCAGGCTAATGCATGGAAGGTCCCAACTCCTTCCCTCCCCATCAACCAAGACTGGGGAGAGTGCATCGAGTGTGCTGAGTTGCAAGTTTGGCAGAGAGACAAAACTGGCAGTAATTTCATGCAGTGATTCCTAAGTAATACCAAGTGGCATAACACTTTGGTCTGAGATTTGACAGACTACAAGCTGGAAAGCTGATGGAAATAGGGTGAAGGATTCTAACCCAAACATCACAAAATGTGGAAAGAAAAAATTTCTGACTGTAATCTCATCGTAAGGAAAACATCTGCAGCTGTGTAACGGGAAGTAATAGATAAATAGAGAGTATACCTACCAACTGAACAAGAAGAGATTGTCTCACAGAAAATAACAAGATGGGTTTGCAAAGCCTCAGGGCCCTCAAGAGCAAATGACCAGTGAATGAACGCTTAGCACTAGACAAAAACTCTTGTCATTTGGTGCAACTATTGCATACACTATATGGATAAAAACAAAGACTTTGGACATCTGTGAATATCTTTGTAGATCATAGTTCTTTCTCCTTGGATGATCACAGTTATTTAACACATCTGTTAAAATGTGGTAGATTCCATCCTCCACTATTTGAGTTAATATCATTGACTAATCAAAACTATTTAGTCTTGCTATTCACAAACCGTGGTTTTTTTCTTAAAACAATAAATCAGAAATTGAGTGTTTTAGAAGTGATCAAATATTTTTTTCAATGAAAAATGATACCAGATACCAATAGATTTTCCTCATGAGAAAAATTTAGGATTTCCAGAACTCTTTCTTTCTAGAAAGAGACAATGCCTTTGAAGTAGACTGTGTAACCCAAATTCATGAGGCTATGTCAACTAGACATTCATTACGGCAAAAAAATAAAATTAGATTATTATGTCACATCATCCTCAAATAATTCTTGATAGATTAGACATAATTGTGAAAATGAAAATGCTTAACATATTAGAAAAATTTAGGAAAATATGTTTTAAGATCCTCAGATGAGGAAATATACAGAAAGGACACACCCAATCATAAAAACACTATACACCTGATATCATTAATATAAAAATCCTGCTGAACCAAAGATAACAGAGAGAACATGAAAATACAGGTTAAAGAGTGAGAAAAGATATCCAAAATGCATATAATCAAAGCACATAAAGAAATCCTACAACCAATGGTGTTAGTCAGCTTTCCATTGCTGTGACAACAAGACTGAGGAAAACAACTTAAGGGAGAAAAAACTTCCTGTGGCTCACAGATTCAGAGATTTCAGTCTATGGTTGCTTGACTCCACTCATTGACGGCTGCTGGGATTGCAAACATGCACCACTGTGCCCAGCTAATGCTGTGTAATTTTCTGTATGTTTGAAACATTGCATCACAAAAATTTATTGTGGATTTTAGTCATCAGAACAACTTAAGTCATTTGCTATAATTTAACAAACCTAATCTGGAATAGTTTCTCAGCCTTTGAGAATAAGATGGATACTTTTAAAGACTATCATTTTTGGTATTTTTTTAGGGTATTCTTTTTGTGGGGTTTGTTTGATGTCTCCCATGATTAGAGTCGTGTCATATTGACACTGTGCAGACATGTCCTTTCCAGGTCCACATTTGGTGGCATGTGCTGTCACTGGTGATGCTAATTTTGACCGTCCAGTCAAGCTAGGGTCTGATTTATCCATTATACAATTATTTTCTGTCTTACAATACAGTGAGTAATCTGTGGTGGAACCCTAGGATCTGCTCCTCACCATAACAGCCCTCCAAATGATTTATCATCCCTTGATCTTCCTGGTGGACTCTGGAGTGTTTGGCTGCTGTAATGTAGTGATTTGCCCAACTCCAGCATTCCTTCAAATTTATCACTTGGCCCTCAGCATTCCATAAACAGGAGCTTTTCCCTTCCATCCATCCAAACATCCATCCATATCTATCTATCATCTACTTATCATCTATCACCAGTACAGATTCTTGGATTCCCATTTATTCCCAATGGTTTAATTCATTCCCATCCTTAATTATTTTGGTGCTCAAATTATCTCAGATTTAGCTGTGGTATCCTCTTAAACCTTACCAATAGGACATAAGTCTGTGACTTTAAAATCTTTTGCTTCTTTTTCTTTGCCAATATTCCAGAAGTTTCTTCTGCCATCTTTGCAAGAGCACAGGACATTCTAAGGACTATATATTCATAATTTATTGATAAGTTTTTTACTTCCACTTTTGGTGTTATTATGATATTCATTTGGAATACAGTTGGTATCAGTTTCAGGTATTTTCCCCCTTCTTTCTCATTTTCATATGTTAATACTATTTTTTTTTTATTGGTTGTTCACAACATTACAAAACTCTTGACATATCATATTTCATACATTAGATTCAAGTGGGTCATGAACTCCCAATTTTACCCCAAATGCAGATTGCAGAATCACGTCGGTTACACATCCACATTTTTACATAATGCCCTATTAGTAATTGTTGTATTCTGCTACCTTTCCTACCCCCTACTATCCCCCCTCCCCTCCCCTCCCATCTTCTCTCTCTACCCCATCTACTGTCATTCATTTCTATCCTTGTTTATTTTCCCATTCCCCTCACAACCTCTTATATGTAATTTTGTATAACAATGAGGGTCTCCCTTCATTTCCATGCAATTTCCCTTTTCTCTCCCTTTCCTTCCCATCTCATATCTCTGTTTAATGTTAATCTTTTCTTCCTGCTCTTCCTCCATGCTTAATACTATTTTTTGATGATGTGGAACATAGGCATGCTTCTGAAAGTCAGAACAACATAGGAAGGAATAGTGTCATTGTCTTCAGTATCCCTTCCACCCCATCTGTGCCCACCCGCCTGCTACTTACAGGTAACGCCCTCAGTGTTTTCTGGTTTATTATTCTCGCATTTTGGGGGATTATCTTTGCAATCATGAGCATACATATATATGCCTTCTAATCTCCCCTCCTTCTTACATAACATATAACACGCCATATAGTCTGATATATGCTTGGCTTTTATCACTCAATTATATATCTCGGAAATCACCCCAAAGAGATCTTCACTCTTTTTTTAGAACAATTGCATAGCATTTCGATGAACACAGAGTTTTTGAACATTGTGAACCGACTTGATAAGAATAGAAAAAGAGGAGAAAACAGGTCTTACTTGATAAGAATAGAAAAAGAGGAGAAAACAGGTCTTCTACGGTGTGGAATAAAAGCTATTTCTTTTATTTTAACCTGTCAACCAGGACTCGGGCAGTGGTCCAACACCAGTCAATGTACCAGGAGGAGTTGCAAGCCTGAATCTTGTGGTTTCTCTCTCCATTCAATTTCAACCTTCTTTCAGGAGACACAGAGGAAGCAAGAGGAAAATACACATCTATCTGTTTAATCCAGGACAAACAGGATTTCTAAACCAGAATGAGACCCAAAACTTGACACGACTCTGCTTTGTACTTGATCCATCTGTAATAGTTCATAAAATTCAAAATGTACATTAAATTAAATGATGCTTAATGAATGCTCAGTTTATCAGCCTAATAGGTGTATTTCTACTAGAATGAAATTAAAATATTCCCTATAAGAACCACTGCAATGCAGAATTCTTTTAAACTCTTAACCTGCTTTCCTGTTTCATTGTGTAAGAACTATTAATCAGACCTTTTGGCACGAAGTTGAAGAAAAAGGAATCTTAGATGTTCTTTTTTTTGCTGTCACCTTTGTCCCCTGGTCCACGGGGAGGAAAACTTCATAAGTAGACTTATCATTTAATGACATAATATCTAAACTAATAATGAAGGCTCTGCTGTCTCTTCTGTTTCCTTATATTTCCTTCAGTGAAATGGGCTCCAGTGAGTGAGATGGAACCAACTAGTGATTTTGTGTGTACATTTGGTTCTACAGCTTTGACAATGACCAGTTCCTTCTCATCCAGGTTAGCTGTCTGCAGATTTTTTAAAGTGGTAACAGGTACATCTGTAACCAAAGCATTGAGCTTGTTTGCTGAATTTTCATCCTGATTTGCTTTTCTGGGCAACTACACATGGATGTGATATGGAACAACTCTCATTCCTTTGGTCTAGACAGCTATGTTGAGCACGGTACCATTGTACATCTCCTTAGTGGCAACTCTCTGGGTCTTGCTGAATGCCCAAAGGGGTGCACTTCTCAAGGTCCACTCGGTGCCTGTGCTTGTGAATGTTGGTGGTGTACTCTTGGGTCACTGCCTGGGAGATCACAGAATGGCCCTTCTTCTTGCCATCCTTCATTTGTAAGATCCCTTCTGCAGGGTGCAAGTTGGAAGGAAGAGGATGGGGGATAGTGTCCTAATGGTGATTTAAAAGAAGCAGCTGGTCCATTTGATTAAGAAGATGAAAATAAAGATAAAAAATGTTATTATTGGGATGCAGTTTGTGTTTTATGATCCTAGCTACTGATGATAAATGAGGTTTTGGACTGTTGTTCTTGCTCCGTAATTCAGAGAAGGATAATACAGAATAGCAGGTTTATGCATTTCTGGGCTGAAAGAGCCCTAGTTGTTCAAAACAGGTTCTCAGTCAGCCTTCCATACTATTTTTCTGAGACAGTGATGCCTTTGGTTCTTGGAGCCATGGGAACTATTAGCTTAGCCACTTCTGCCCATCAAGTGACCTCAAGCATCTTGCACAATATCATCAATTTCTGTGGGTACTGTGACAGGAAAAAGATCAGAAGTGGTGTCTTATAAGACAAAAGTCATTTCCTGTGCGATTGCATTAAGCAGCAGAAAGCATCTCCCAACAGTAAAATTTCGAATGATCTTTTTAGGTACTTTCAAACAGAAGATACAGCTTAGATCAATGCAGGCAAACCAACAGTGACTTTTCGAATGCCTGAATGGACTGTACCTAAAAGTAATTCACAAAGCCTGGAAAGTCTGCCCCTCCTAAGAACACTTTCAGGGAACAGTTCTCAACTTTGGATGGACATGAGAAAGACTGGGGCACTTTTAAAAAATGTCAGTGTCCCAGCTATAACCTACAGACATTCAGTTAGAATCCCTGAGGTCAGGCACCCGTATTTCTGAAAATTCTGTCCAACCAGAGGATTCCCATGTATACCCAAGGGTGGAAACCTCTGCAAGAGCAGGAATGCATTTCATTACCTTCGCATTTCTTTAGCAAGGACCTTCACGATTGTCTCACGTAGTGACAATGCTGGTGCATCTGAGGTTTCTGCCAGGCATCGTGAGACCTTGCTACGTACGTCTATTCCTTTTTCTTTTGAAATGTCCCGGGTAATCTGAGTGTTCATCTAGGGCTGAGAATCACTGGCATCGTGTGTGAATGATCCCATCGGTTTTGTAAACTTGCCCAGTACAGTCATGACTGGCTCCACAAGAGCCACACATTCTGAGAAATTAATCATAAGCCAATATTGTCCTGGTGTGAACATCATAGAGTGCATTCATACAAGCTAGATGGCTACAATGTCACTAGGAAATATAACCTTATGAGGCCACCCTTGTGTATGAGGCCCATCATTTGCCAAAACATTTTGTGTCATATGATGGCTCCAAAACAGAATTGCTATTATTATTAGTAGTATTTGGTACCAGGGGCACTTAACCACTGAGTCACATCCACAGCCCTTTTTATTTTTTCTTTTGAAACAGGGTCTCACTACATTGCTTAGAGCTTCACTAAGTTGCTGAGGCTGGCATCAGCTTGTGATCCTCCTGACTCAGCCTCCCAACCCACTAGGATTACAGGCATGTGCCACCTCACCCAGCTAGAGAATTATTCTTAATACTAATGATATAAATTGTAAAAATTGTCAGATTCACGATGCAATTGCTGGTGCCAAACCCTGACAAAACAGATTCAGAGAAAGGTTATGTAGAGAAAGGATGTCATTTGCAAGTTGCCCGATAACAGGAAATATTGCAAAAAAAAAAATTACACAAAAACTACAAGCTTGCACCAAGGTCACCCAAACTGACACACACATACTTCTGCAAGGACCTCTGTTCAGCAACTGCCTGTTCAACCTCAGACCGACCACCCTTGTTATTGGTTCATGAACACCCTTGTAACTGATTCTGTGGCCAAAGATTCTTGCATTAAAAGAACATCTGCGATCCTCCTGCTTTTGCCTTTAAAAACCTCCCTGGCCTCAACCACTTTGAATACACGCATAGTTTACTCGACATGCATGTGTGCACTACCATTGCAATGCTATTCCAGAATAAACGTATGAATCTTTGGAAGATCTCTCTGTTTGTTATTTCGAGGGACAAAGCAGTGCTTTGATCTGTGTGGTGGTCCTGAATGGAGGCCCATTTGTACTGGGTATGCGTGCTCTATATACTGCACTGCTACACAATGCTTAGAGCATTAGTTCTAGCTTTACTAGAGCCAAACTTTCTTATTATGAAAAAAAGATTTATTAAACTACCACTGTTACTTTTGTGAGAATATACAAATCATAGAATTGTGATATTTAAACTATAAAAACTAAAATAATGTTTTAACTGAAAAAAAATCTTATTCATTTATTTATTTTGAGGTTCTAGGAATTAAACCACGTCTCACTCATGCGAGGCAGGTGCTATATACCACGGAGCTACATCCCTACCCCTCGAAAAATATCTAAAAATGGAGTTTGCCTGTGCTTGCCTCCTTGAAATGGTGGCTCTTAGTTTACTCAGAGTAGTCTTTTAAACTTTAAATATTGTCATTTAACTCATGGAACCTTGAAAAGTGAGGCATTTAAAAAACATAACTAAAGAAGTAATGATTTACATATTTAATCTTCCAGAAGTAATACAACAGTCACAAATGAATATTACCTGCTCTGCGATTCTAATAAAAGCCAAATGCTAAGTCTTGACAAACTTCTAACATTAAGTATAATCTGGGGGGATTTGGGTGCTAATTTTAACTGACTTCACAGAAAGTCATAGACCTTATTTTCATTTGTTCAACCAGATGAACAGATAGGAAACCACGAAGGTTTCCAGCTTGTGGTTTTCTCTCCCTTGGGCTCTACATCCCAATCTTTCTAATACCTGAAGGAGGCATCTCTAGTGGTTAAGAAAGAATTCACTCCATATGTCTGATTGCTATGTTTAGATAGAAATTAAGAGAATGAGCACTTGATGTGATTACGTTGTTTAGAGGTGCGTTTTAGGGAACCCATAAGGTTTAAAGTCATTAATGTGGAGTCTTATATTTGAATCTTGGTGGCCTTATTTTTGCTATTTTTTTTTCTTCAGTGCTGGGGATTGAACCCAGGACCTCATACATGCTAGACAAGGGCTCCACCACTGAGCTATGACCGAGCCTCTCCTGGTAGCTTTTCAAGAGGGACAGAGACCAGAAGAGACCCACATAGACACACCCTCCCAGGCTTTTGCTATATAATGCCAGCAAGAACACCATCACCAAACGAGGCTCCGAACTTGGATCAGAACTCTGAATCAAAATAAGCTTTTCTTTATGACTTACCCATTCTGTGTGGTGTTGTGTAATTAGCAACAGAAATGGACTAATGAGATGATATCCTTGGGTTTTCTCTTTTCTTTTTTAGTACCAGGGATTGAACCAGGGGTGCTTTACCATGGAGCCACATCCCAAGCCATTTTTTTGATGGGGGGATGGTACTAGGGATTGAACTCAGGGCCACTCAACCGCTAAGCCCCATCCCCAGCCCTATTTTGTATTTTTATTTAGAGACAGGGTCTCACTGAGCTGCTTAGCATCTCACTTTTGCTGAGGCTGGCTTGGAACTCGCAATCCTACTGCCTCAGCCTCCTGAGCCACTGGGATGACAGACCTACGATTACAGGCTGACATCCAAGTGATTAATTTGTTACTCCTTACTTCAACAACATTTTGACACAGCTTCTCTTTTCCTTTGAACCTCAACTGTGTGCTACCTTTTTCTTGGGGAAAAAAAAATAATTAAAGAGGCTCAACAGCGTGGGTTCTCTGCATCAGCTTCTGAGCAGTATCTACTAAAAACTGTGATCCAGGACAAATGTTTAGGAAATCCACGGGTTCTCCAACTTGCTGCTGGTGAACAGGGACTGAAAAGTGAGATGTGGAGTGTTTCTACTGGACACATCTACGGTAGTGTTTCTGATGAAAATAAGGTTGGACTGACTCATTTCCTGAATCATTTAAAAATTCAGTTGCTTAAAATAAATCAAGCATCCTAGGCAAAACCCTGCTCTTGATCGGGTGATCCCGCAAAGGAACTTTCAGGAAGCCCTGGGTTTGGGGAATAAATGCATCATGCTGACTTTTTAGGTCTTCATTTAAAATGGAAATATTGATATGGTACACTATAAGCTGGCAAACCTTAAATAATTAATTCATGACTTGAAAATATCTTGTGGTTTGCATAAAAGGGACTTTATTTTGAGAATGAAATACTATAAAAATGGTTCATGGTTCTTTATTAAATCCCTGATAATCTCCAATTTCTTAAAAATCACATATTCTATCAACAAAAAAGAGATGTTAAGCATGTATTTTCAAATGCACATATATACATAAGGACATATAAAAGTTATGGGGAAAGTTAAAATATCCAAACAAAAGTCCTAATATTTTTTCCTACCCCAGTGAATATTGTATTGGAAATTATTGCTTCATGCTAGTTGTTGTATTTAAATTTTTTTTAAATTTTTTATTATTTGTGGTGCTGGGGATTGACCCTATACATATACATGCCAGAAAATTCTCTACCATTGAGCCATATCACCAGCCTTGTTATTGTACCTTAAAAATAATAATAGCTAATACTTACTGAATGTTTAAAATATGCTGTACTTTATCAAATAGTTCACATCATCTCATCTAATCCTCAAATACCTTGCTGTGGTCTGAATATTTGTCTCCCAATCATATACATGTCAGAATCCAGTGAACAGCATGATGCTATTTGGCAGTGGGGCCTTTGGTAGGGGATTAGACTGTGAAAGTGCACACCCCCCTCCCTTTGATGCCCATATAAAAGAAGCCCCAGAGAGCTCCCTTGCTCCTTCTGCCATGAGAGCAAAGAATACCATCTAAAATCAGGTTGTGGCCCTCACCAGACGCCAAATCCTTTATTTTAATTTAAAATTTTATTTGTCTGTTTTTCTTTAGATTTTTTTTTGCACCAGGGATTGAACCCCGGGTCACTTAACCACTGAGCCATATCCCCAGCCCTTTTTGTATTTTATTTAGAGACAGGGCCTTGCTAAGTTGCTTAGGGTCTCACTAAATTGCTGAGGCTGGCTTTGAACTTGCCACCCTCTTACCTCAACCTCCTGGGATTACAGGTGTGCACCATCGTGCCCAGCTGTTTTTACTGATCTGTAAAAATGTAAAAATTATACCTATGCATGAGGTATCACATAATATTCTAACATGTACACTGTGTAATGTTTAAACCAGGTTAAACCTATCTAGCTCCTCAAACATTTATCATTTCTTTGAAAACTTTCAAATGCTTTTTCTTAGCTTTTTGAAAGGTACAGTCACCCTACTCTTTCAACAGCACACCAGAACTTCTTGTTCTATCTAACGGTAACTTGGTACCCATTGATCAACCTTTTCCTGTCCTTCCATCCCTCTTCTACTTCCGTGGCCTATCATAACCACCATTTTATTCTCAAACCTATGAGATCAGCTTTTTTATATTCTATATGAATGAGATCATGTAGTACTTCTCCTTCTGTGTCCCCTGTGCCCAGATGTCTGCGTTGCTGGCCTCTGGTCAGACACTGAGCGATTCTCCTGGCTCTAGACAGAGTCACTGTGAATGGATTAGCTCCAGGATCCTATGTCACCCCTGTGGCCACCAATGTCGCCAAGCTGTGTCACACCCTGAGCCTACAACCCAACAAGAGCAGCACAGCAGTTGGGTAGGACCCAGGCCCGCACTTCTGTGGGTTGCCTATTGCTACCAGACACTAAATCTGATCTTAGACTTTCAACCTCCAAAACTATGAGAAATAAATTTCTTTTGTTTACAAACCTCTGAACCTGGGGGATTTTGTTATAGCAACCTGAATGGATTGAGACACAACTATACAAACCTAATGATTCATTTTCCCCATTGTCCAGATGGACAATGTATGTAATAGGAAATTAAATGGACAATGTATGTAATAGAAGTGTGTTATCGATTCTGACATTTGCATGGACTGAATGGAGAGGCCACATTCTTAATCATCGTCTTGTAAAAGTGACCTTAGTTTTTGAGTGTGTCTTTGAATTTCACTTCTTCTTGTTTTAAAAGTCATGAAATATGGTTTAAAAATATAAATGGCAAATAATGCACAAAAAGAATGAAAAAAGTCTTCTAGCCCGCCTCACTTGACTTCCAAGTCGCTTGCCAAAATGTTCTAGATACCATGATATCGAACATAAGAAGAAAAGTTCTTCTTAGAAGTGCAACTGAGTTATATTTGCCTCTTATTTGGGTTCCATTTTTTTGGAAATGGCAGGGTGGCTTGTATTGAACCAATCCTTCTGCAGATGACAGTTACAGGCGAAATATTTAAAAAAATATAGTTTTTAAAAAAAATATATACATACAACTCTCCAAAGTTACTGGAAAGATCAGAATAGGAAGAAATTGGAGAGGAACTGGCACTTGGAAGATTTGGATTCTGGGAGAGTCCAGCTTTCATGACCTTTAGCCTTTAGGCAAGCTGAGGTTTCTACTCTGTATAGTGGCTACACCTCAGAAAACTGCAGACCCCTGAGGTTCCAAAGGAGAAAAATTCTGGGGAGAGTATAACATTCAGAGAACAAGGGGGTGGTAAGGAATCTCAGAAAGGAGAAAGTCACAGAAGAGGTGTCCCAAATGGTTGTGAATGCTGTCCACATCTCTAGCTGACCCCTGTATTATGCACATTCATGGAGGATTCCAGGTAATGCAGCTAAGGCTAAAAGAACTCGCAAGAGACTTCGGTCGCTCCCCTCTGCAAGAGAGGCAGCATTTGTGTTCAGGTACGTTGTCTGCCAGAACAAAAATGCCACACTGCTCAGGAGAACACCATCGAGTCTAGGATAACTACCATCATCATGTCCAGAGTACAATCCAAAATCATCACACCTATGAAGAAACAGGAAATGTGACCAATTGCAAACGAAAGCAATTCTCAAACTTTTTGGTCTAAGGACCCTTTACATTCTTAAAAATTGTTGAGAATCTCTGTTAATTTTTTGTTGTGTAGATTATGTATATAAATATTTACCTCATTAAAAATGAAATTGGTAAAATATTAAATGTTTATAAATTTATTTAATAACAACAACAATAATAAAACCATCATACATTAACCTAAATAAAATATTTTCATGAAAATAACTATATTTTATGAAACAAAACTATTAGAAGCCCTACATAGTTTATAGGGGCTTTTTTTTTTAATGCCTTACTCAATAGGACAACAAGGTTCTTATAGTTGCTTCTAGATTCAATTTGCTGGAACATTTTGGTTTGAGCTATGAAGATAATCTGGCCTCATATAGTTGGAAAGATAGGAATATTTAATTTAATGACCTTTACAGATAATTGTGGATATTGCTTTTTCATATGACACTAAAATTTGACAGGTGGTAACTTCTTAAAGGTTATCTGCTCTGTGTAATCTGAAACTAGATCACAGACTGTTATATTTCCTGTTCTATTATATTAAAATCCATCATTCTATATTGCACTTGGAATGGATATTTATGTGTTATTTATTCTTTATAACCCTGAAAGGTGAACTTTCTTATCCCTACATTATAGTTAATTTTTAAAAAATGTATACAGTAAGTCATACAGATACTTTCTTTTGAAAACATAATCCCATGAGGGCAACAGGTGAACAAAGTAAAACATAGGTGTCAAGGTATGTCTTTATCACTGCAAACCTCTGTTAGCTTGATCACTTCTAACAAGGCTCTTGCACTCAGTATTATTAGTTAAATGCAAAGAACAAACATGATCAAGAAAATCATCTGATCACAAACAATCTGTCTATAACAGACTGGATGGAGGTTTGACCTCTGAGAGCTGGGTGGGTGGCCTCGTAAATACAGGAACCAAGCTGCAGGCACAGTGACCACCAAATACCCCCTCTGGCTGCCCCTCAGCAAAATCTCACCGTTAACACTCAAGTGATTTTTCTGTCTGTGATATAAACGGAAAACCATGCAAAGAGACAATTGTGACCCTGATACAACGTACAAAAAGAACAACACTGCCAAGTCTTGAAGTAGAATTCATTTTGCTGTTTTCTTGCGGGGAGGGAGATTTTTGACTTCTAGACAGTCACAAATCAAAGGGACAAATCAATTGCTCTGTCATCTATTTGCCAGGCTATTAAGGATCAGTGACTTAGCTAATGGCTATAGTTTTTGAACAGAAAGAAGCATCATACCATCAGTGCCTCCACTGTTAGGGTGTCACATTTAGTGATGACAAAGACTTTAATGAGAATAGCTAGAAGTTATAACTAGATGGCTTTGACATGGTTCTATGGTTCTGCGGCTTACTAGTGATGTGACCTTGCTTTCCTTGTCTGTGAGACAGGGTGTTTGTGGGCACAAGACAGGTATAGGCTGTTGGCACTATTGTTGCCCTGGGCATAGCTTCAGATCCAGGGTAGTTCAGGATACAGGGTACAGGTCAGCAGAGCCGTTTACAAGAAACTGAGGAAGAATTCCTTTGTTAAAGAATGAGTTATATCGCTCCCAAATTCATGTGTTGAAATCCCAACCCCCCTGTATTTGGATAAGAAGTAATTAAGGAAGGTTCCACGAGGTCTTAGGGGTGGAGCCTCACTGCGTTAGGACTGTGTCCTTATAAAGAGAGGAAGGGACCAAGGACATGCAGGCACAGAGGAAAAGTCAGGCGAGGACACAGTGAGAAGGTGGCCTTCTGCAAATCAAAAAGATAAAACTCAGAAGAGACCAACTCTGAGAACTTTGATCTAGGACTTGCAGCCTCCATAACTACAAGGAAACAAAGTCTGTTCTATAAGCTGCCTAGTTTGGGATACTTGTTATGGCAGCTTGAATGAACAAATACACCCTCTCTAGTCCCCTTTACTGCACTAGAGCGGAGTTATAGAACAGAATTACCACCCACTGAACAAGTGCTTAAGGGGCTGGGAACAATGAACCCCAGGACCGTAACAGGAGAGGGCTAAACTATAGACTTCTGGCTATTCCCTGACAGAGCAGAGACTCTATTTACCTGTTTGGGAGAGATATAAGGGAGACACTATGTACCTTACAACCCAAGAGGGGTAAAGAATAACAAGTGGGTCCCTGAATCTTAGAATTTTATGGACACTTCTCATCCCAGAGGTGCTCCAACCAGGAGAGAATATTATATTATTGCAAAAGTAAGCAGACTTTTCACTTGTGATGAACCATGTCCCCATGAGCTCACTGTGAATTAAAAATGCATTTAACGCTTCTAACCTGCTGAATATCCTAGCCTAGCAACATTATATTGCAGAACCCCAGTTGTTCACCTTCACAATGGTGTGACTGACTGGAAACTGCACATCAACACTACTGCTGTTGTTGCCCAATATCGTAAGAGTGGGTAGTGCTGCATATGGCTAGCAAAGGAAAAGACCCAAATTCAAATTCCATGTATGATTTTGTTATCTAGTGAGGACTTGCTTCCTGATGCTCAAAGAACAGTAGAGTTTTGCCAAAAGAAAAAGAAAAAGCTTTTTCTTTTTTTAAGAGGGGGAGGATGGTACACATGCTTTATTTGGAGGTGGTGGCTGCTCTGTGGGCTCCAATCTTCAGCCTTCTGGGTCTTTCCATAGTTCTTTTTTTATTTGCAGGCCAAAGAAGGGCCAATGCCAACAGGTTAAGGCATTATGAGTACATACAAGAAAATGTTTATGACCTTGAGCATACTCACAAGAAAATGTTTATGACCTTGAGCACATACACTGAATCACAGTGTCTGTGACCTTGGCTAATATTAAAACATAGCCCACTGGAAGCCTCAGCAAGGGAGCCTAACTATTGCCATCTTGGGGTTGCCTTACAGTAAGTAGGGGTATAGTGTCCCTGAGTATGTCTTAATCACATCAGGGAATCCATCAGCTGTTCTTCATGAATAACTCCTTCCTGGAAACACAGAAGATTCCCATCCCTCCTCCACCAGATTAATTAGTTAATTAATTAGTCCATTACCTTTAAATTTAGTCTCAAAGTCTCAAGACATGCAAAATATAGACAATTTTTATTTATTTATTTTGCCAGAATGTAACATGAATGGCCTCTAGTCCAATTTCCAATAGAGTCCTCCTCTTCTTCTGAAACCTCATGAGCCCTGTCTTTATTGTCCACAGTCCTATCAGTAATCTGTTTTTTTTAATTCTCAATAGTATTCACTATCAAACTCCTAAAATATTCTAAAACTTTTCCATCTTGCATCTCTAAACTTTTCAAAATTCCTCCCTTTACAACAGCTCCAAAGGCTTCTGAACGTATGGTCAGGTAAATCATAGTAATTATTCCAGTTTTTTGTACCAATTTCTGTTTTAGTCAATATTTTTGTCAGTGTGACCAAAAGACCTGACAATAACAACATATAGGAGGAAAAGTTTATTTGGGGTTCACAGTTTGAGAGGTTTCAGTCCATAGATGGCCAACTTCATTGTTCTGGACCTGAGATGAGGCAGAACATCATGGTGGGAGGGAATGGTGGAAGAAAGTGGCCCAGGACACAGCAACCATAAAGCAGAGAGAGAGCTCTGCTTAGCAGGGACAAAATATAAACCTCAAAGGCATGCCCCCAGTGATGTATCTCTTCCAGACATATCCTACCTGCCTATTGTTATCACCTGGTTAATTCCTAGAGTATTCATCCACTGATCAGTTTACAACTCTCATAATCTAATCAATTATTTCATCCTTTAAAATTCTTGCATTGTCTGATACACAAGCTTTTGGAGGACACCTTATAACCTAAACCATAACAGGATCAGAATTGTTTTGGGTAAATACAGTTCAGAGTTGTGTTATAAAGACATATCCTAGTAACAGGACCTTAGGGAAAATTTAGAAATAACAACAGCATTAAAAAAAATACCCAAATAAATAAAGATGGTGCTGTTTTAATTTTTATTTTGGGACTGAAGTACGAGTACAATTTTGCATTCTTCTTGAAATATACTGTGTTTTCTTTGTGTCTTTAAGTTATAGAACTTTAAAGTGTCTATTTAAAACTTCAGGAGATTCACAGAACATGAGACGGCAGCTATGTCACCTTGAACACAACCTTATGTAGGTTTTTCTGTCATCTTTTGATGATTAGCTATGTGGATACAGACCTTTGAAATTGTTTCCCATACAATGTTCTATAATGTAGTACATGTAGATGACAAAATCCCATAGAACTATTCAGGTTTAATATGGTTGCAAGAGTCAAATGTAAACAATCCATAGACTCATATTTCATATTATCCTTCCATTCTGAAGCTTTGCTCAGCAATAACTTCCAGATAGCTCATGTGAAAAGAGAGCTTTCAGTTTGTCTGTAGTTCCTGCTATTTCTTGTGAAACCTATCATACTTTGGAACTATAAAACTTTATCTTAGGACTCATGAAAGTTTTACTTAAAAGTAAAAATAAAAAAGACAAACTCCATGGTAGATTGTGTTCTCATATATCTGTAATCTTCAACTTGTAGCTGGATGTGTGGCCCAGTGATAGGGCACATTTTTTAGCCCCACCTTGCTGCTTGTGTGGTCAGTAGAATGTGAGAGGAAGGGCCATATGCCATTTTCTAAGTCTTTCCCTTGATAGAACATATCCTAGTCTTCCTTTATCCACAGAAGATATATGCTGAGGTTCCAGTGGATGCCTGAAATTATGGACTCTACCAGACTCTCTGTGTGTGTGTGGTTAGGCACAGTAAGAGATTAACAATAGTATAAAATAGGACAATTACAATATACTGTAAGAAAAGTTAAGTGTGATCTTTCTTTCCTAAAATATCTCATTGTAAATTTCTCCTTCTTGTAACGACTTGTAATGGCAGTTAAAGCAAGCATTTTACAGTTTCTCTTTGGCATATCTGAATTGTCAACATCAATACTCTTGCAATTTGGGGCGTTACTAAGAAAATAAGGGTTACTTGAATACAAGCACTGCTATATGGTGACAGTTAATCTGATAACTGAGATGGCTACTAAGTAACTAACGGAAGGGTAGCATATGCATCATGGATACACTGGGAAAAAGGATGATTCATTTCCTGGAGGGATGGGATAGGATGGCACAAGATTTCATCAAGCTGCTCAGAACAGCTTGTAATTTAAAACTTATGAATTCTTTATTTCTGAATTTTTTCTTTTAATATTTTAAGCTTCAGTTCACCATGAGAAGTGAAGCTGTGGATAAGGGGAGCTATTGTACTTAGCTCATCTTTTCCCCATCTTGATGGTGACAGGGAGTGTCACCTTAGACCCAGTTCCTTGTTTGAACACTTGCATTCATGGGTATCTTTAATATAGCTGCCCATCTTTGTGCTAACTAATATATTACTTCTTTTGTTGTTTGGACAAAATAGTTTCAAAGTATGCTCACATTTTCAAAAAGTTCATAGTTCTGCTTTATCGCTCCCATTCTATTTAGCTCAGCCATGTGTGTCTCTGCAGTTGTGGTTGGCAGTTCCCTGGTAATGGTTTCATTTTACAGGTGACATCCGTGCTCTCCTTGGCAGCAGAATTGTTTAGTAATGAATGCTCTGTGGGCCAGGCTGTACTCCTGGAGCTCAGTGCCGTCACACATCAGAGATGTGACAGATCTGTTAACCCAGAGATGGATGGAGGCAAAGATCTCCATCTTATAAGGAGATGGTAAAAATCTGAATTTAGTTCAGTAGATTATCAGGGGTGATACTCGACCTCAGCCTTTCCATTCTAGCTGTTTCCAACACCCAGCCCTAGCTTTCTTTTCCAAATGGATACTCACATTTGTGCCTCATACTCTACAGTCTTTTACTAAAGAGTGGGAAGGAACCAGAGGGAATTAAATTATATTGAATGTCTTAACATTTATCCAAAGCTGTGCAAAACAATGATTAAAATCAAGGGTTTTGGGGGTCAGATATATTGGGATTTAAATTCTAGCTCCTTGGCTTCCAAGCTGTGGGCTTTGGTAAGAACTTATCTTAAGTTTCCTTATCTATAAAAATCGGGATAATAATGCCAACTTCAAAGTTTTCTAAGACAGACTGAATAGACTGAAAAAGGAAGTTGGTAAATGGTAGCTAATATTATCTCTTCTGTTTTCATTTCCTGGTGTCGAGTGCACTACACACTTATTAAGCAAATAAAATAGGCATAGTCATTATTATATAATGAATAAATTGAAGTTAAAGAATTCATAAGTTGAAGTAGATATTAAACTAGCTGTTCTGTAGATGAAGAAATGGAAGCATGAACTATTTAAATATATCTTACTAATGTCTCAAAAATTAAGTAATTATGGGTCTGGTTTGATCTGGAATATGTTAAATTTCTGCCTTTGACAGTTCTCTATTGTTATTCTTGACAGGCTGTGATGGTCATGGTGATGTTAGTTACTTGCATTAATTTGAAGAAGAATTTCTGGGGGGCTGGGGGTGGGCATAGCTCAGTGATAGAGCATGTGCCTAGCATGTGCAAGGCTCAGAGGTTGTTTGATTCCTAGTACCAATAAAATAAGATAAAATAGAATCAATTTTTGTTACAGACCTGGGATAATGACATGACTGTTCTAAATAAGGAAAACAAATCACAAATGAAAGGGAAGAGAGCCCACTGAAACACTGGTAGTCTTTCCTATTTTTCTTATATAATCCAGTCAATTTATGATTATTTTTCTGAATTTGTCCTAATCAGTCACATCTGAGGTTATATTATTTTAAATAGCATTGTGCCAAGTCCTCTGTTTAACTCCTTTTTAAAAAGTCACAATCTATTGAAGAACCAACATAAAAATATCAAAACAATGAGAGACCAATATAAGTAATGAAATAATTGCAATAATTGCAATTGAGTTGTAAATGAGTTTCTCCTGGGTGTTGTGGTGAATGCCTATAAACTCAGTTACTTGGGAGACTGAGGCAGGAGGATTTCAAGTTCAAGGCCAGCCTGGGCAACAAAGAGACCTCATATAAAATGTGAATATATATATTTTAGTTTTCTAGCATAGTAAATTCTAAAAATTCTTATGATTTTGTTGTTTGTCAGCCATTTTTAATGTTTAACTCTCTCATACCAGAATCGGGGCTCAGTCTCCAGTTCTCCATCTTCCAGTTTCTCCGTGTGGTAGATCCAGATATTTGCCTTATACCTTCCTGGTGACCAGTTCCCTATGGTATAGCTACACTTAGTCTCCTTACCTCTCCCCTAACTCCCATAACCCACATCGACTATGCAGATATGCCACAGTGACCACCATGCAGTCACAGGGTGGCCCTAGCATCTGTTTGCTATACTGGTCAATTGGAATTCTAATTGGAAACTGCTTGAATAATGCGTTGGACCTGGTAAAGGCTTTAGTCCTACTGGTCTCCTCTCCTCTCTGTCTCTCTGTCTCTCTCTCTTTCTCATCTGCTGGTTAGCCTGAGTCCTCCAGATTTTCAGTCCAGCTCACGAGAAAGACCTCAAAACCAAATTAGAGAGAAACTATAACAATAAAAATCTCAACACCTAGCAAAGTGAGTATTAATTATTAGAAAAGAGGAAAGATACAAAGGAAGCCAAGTTTTTCCTTATTTTAACCGGCAAGAGAAATTCCCCATATGTCACTTTACAAAAGGCACAGTGAGAGGTGCTCTCAATGTCATTCCTACAGAAGAGGTAACAAATTCATTCAACTGGCTTTTACCTTCTACTTTGGATAACACCTGAGCAGGTGTAACACTGAAGGAACTTGCGTTCAGGACTAAAAAACATAATGTATAAGAGTAGAATTTGTGTGGCAATAGGAATATACTCAACAGCAGCACATTTAAAAAAGAGTTTTCCTAAATATAGACTTTCCAGGTTGAGATCTGATAAAAGTTAGGCAGTAGAAAATTCTCAGAAAAGGTGCTTTGATGAGAACCTACACAAAATTGCTATCTGGAGTTTCTAGAAGAGTTGTTCTGAATCCCACCTCATCTTATGGTTTGGCCAAACACCTTTTGTTGAGAGGTTGAACTCTTCTAAGGACCCACGTCTCCAGAAGGGTCCTTCTACTGGCAGGAGATGGTGGGCTGGCTTGCTGTTCTCACCTCCTTCCCATGCACCCTGTAATAAACAACCCGTAGGTTTATCCAGCACGTTTAACCGACGGCTCTGAACCACAGGGGTAAAGCAGTCCCCCACACTGCCATGACCTGCCACACCTTCCAGAACAATCTCCGGAGACAGAACATTTGAATTCACTGCGCAGCTGACTTCATGCAAAGATTCCGCGGCACAGGCCAAGGAGTGCAGGGAGGTAGGAAAATGACGGTTCAGAATAGGCTCCCCTCACTAGTCCAGAATTTCAGAAAATACTTTCTCCTGTGCTAACCACCCTTTTAACCCGCAGTGAGGGAATGAAGGTGGTGCCTGGGGAGCTCAGTTCACGGAGCTGGGTGGGGGGAGGGAACGAGGGCGGGGCCGGGGCGGAGCGAGGCGGTGGAGGGGGCGGGGCCTAGCCAGAGGCGGGGGGTGGGCCGGCCGCGAGTGCGGGCGGCGTGGGCGGGGCCAGGCCTCGGGGCCGAACGCCGAGGGCGTGCGCAGCCGCACTGGCGCCGTGTGGGGGCGGAGCGGCGGCCGCAGACCCACGCCGTAAACAGACAACATGGCGGCGGCGGCGCCCGGGGCTTGGGCTGCCCTGCAGGCCGGCCGTGCCCGCCTGGTGGCTGCTGGCCGCGCGTGGCTCGGCCCGGGGTGGAGGCTGTCCGGCTCGTGGGCGGGTCGGCGGGAGGGTCCGGCGGTCGGGGCCGGGGGTCCTGCCCCGAGGAGGGGCTACAGCTCTGAGGCGAAGACGGAGGACGAGCTGCGGGTGCGGCACCTGGAGGAAGAGAACCGAGGTGAGCGGACGGCGGGGGCGGGCCGCGACCCCTCGGCCTCCCGACCCAGCGGAGGGCACTGTCCGGCCCGCGTGGCCGCGTCCTGTGCACCCCCGTGCGAGGACCTCCACGTGTGCTGGGAGCCACCCGCCTGCACGGCGTCCCGCTCTGCGCGGAGGCCGAGCTGCCGCGGGGCCCTGGGCTCTGCGGGCCAAGGTCAACCGCTGGGGTTCGGTCTGTATTCCAGGTTTCTGTTTGTGCTGTGTCATGGCATTCCGTCAACTCAGGTGTCGGTGGTAAGAGCTGGAGAAGCTGCGGTGGGAATGCCTTTTATTCCGAGTCGTCTTAGATTTGAAGCCGTTTCCCCTCGTGTCCACATTGTCTCAGAAAGTTAGTTTTTGGACTGCTCCAGTGAAGCGATTTTGAGCACATTTTGACTTGTTAAGCTCTGGGGGCACATTATCTGGATGATATTGATCTTCCTCTTGCAGCACCTATGTGAAGAGATGGAAGACACCCTCGCAGTCTATTACAGAGGGAGGGAGGCTATGGAGGAGGGCAAACATGAAGAAACACTGATAAAGTTCCTTCCTTTAATTTGCAGTGTTGGGAAAAACTAAAGGGATTGTGAACATTATCTTGCCCCTGTTAGACAGGACCAGTCCTTTAATTTTGACATGTTTATGGAGCACCTATAATCTGTAAAGCAGAAGTGAAAACGAGTAAGTCGTTGCTGACTTGAAGAAGCTTCTGGTAGAGTCAAGGAGATCAGGTGATGCTAACTTAAAAGGCTTGGGAAGAGCACAGTGCTGTGATACCTGGAGGGATTTTGCCACTTGAAAGTGGTTCCAAGGCATTTTTTTTTTTTAATAGGCAATGCATAGTGAGTGTTCTTGGGGAATTTTCTGTGCCTCAACTATCTCATGTGTAAAATAGGAAAAAACGATACCAACTCTATTAAGGCTGTTGTGAAGGTTAGAGGAGATTGTTAACGTACATTGCCCACTAAATATTTATCCCATAGTAGGTGCTCAGGAGTGTGTAGAACTACTTTATTTCTTGTTTATTATTCCAGACAGAAACAAAGGAATGATCAAAGAATTGGAGATGTGAGCATGTGAGGTATATTTGGGAAATATCATGAGACATATGTAGTTATAGTGTGGTGTAGCAGGAAGAAGAGAAACAATTTCAGCTGGAAGACTGCACTGGCCCTGGGGTCCTTAGAGCCGTGAATGCAAGTCTTTGGGATAAACTTGGTTGTGTTGGGATTTCAGTTATACTTGATAGATACAAAGATGATTGCAAGTACAGTGTATTCTGTGTGTTTTGATAAATGCATATTGAAAATAAATTTGCACAGAACATCCTGTATGCCTTAAGTTAGGATCGAGAGTGGACAAAAAGAGAAAATATTAGCATAAAATACAATTTTTATGTTTTTAGTTTATGCAAATGTAAATGTCAACTACTAGGACATCTTGGTTTCTTGAGGAAAAACTGACCCAGCCTCCTTTGAGGATTGGCAAGAATGACATAGTCTTAGCTTATGTTACTTAGGTTGTGCTTTGATTTACCACTGAACCAGTAATAGGTAGTGCAAAGAAAACTGTGAAGTCAAAGATATTACACCCAAAGGAGTGTCCCGCAGCCTTTCTTACAGAGAGAAGTTCAAAATTTGATGCTGTTAGTGGCCTTTAATGATTGAGAATTCTCCTGGGTCAGAGAAGCCCTAGACTATCCTTGTAGACCTTTAGGTGGGGTTGGGTAGGTGCAGAATATGTGAAACTTCCTCTGTTGTCAGGGTTCCATATTTGTAATTTATTGCAGGGTTCCAGCTATCTAAGCAAGTTTCTTTAGTGGTTTTTTTTTTTAAATTTCTTTTTCTTTCTTTTTTTTTTTTTTTTTGGTACCGTGTATTGAACTCAGGGCACTACATCCCCAGTCCTATTTTATATTTTATTTAGAGACAGGGTCTCACTGAGCCGCTCAGTGTCTTGTCTTGCTGAGGCTGCCTTTGAAATCCTGGTCCTTCAGACCCAGCCTCCTGAGCTGCTGGGATTACAGGCGTGCACCTCTGTGCCTGGCTTTTTCCAAGTTTCTTTAGTGGTTATTTCTTTGATTCTTGTTCATCCTACACAGTTTTAAAGCAGTAGTCGTGGCTTGCAGAGATTCTTCCTGGTCCTTTTTCATAGGTCTTTTGGCTTTCAGTAATTTCCCTTCCCAGTTTATTCTTCATATTGTTGTTGGGGTTGCCTTTTTTTAAAGCTAAGAATCATCCTCTGCTCAGTTAAAAACCATTAATTGCTCCCTGTTGCCTGCAAGTCCTTCTCAGCCATCGGGTCTTTACAGTCCATCTCCCTTAACTTTTAGCTTCTCCTGCTGTATTCTGTGTCGTGGTTTCTGCAAACACCTCCTGGAATGATCCTTCCTTTTTCCCTACTAATCTTCTCCCAGTGTGGCAAGCTTCTATAATTGTGACCATTTCAAAGATCTTGGTAAACCTGGTGGAATAACTTCTAGCAAAAATAGGGCAAATAAGCAAATGTATAGTGCAGAGTCATTCATGATACCTACTTCTTCAGTCATGACATTTAGATTGT
This sequence comes from Urocitellus parryii, assembly GCF_045843805.1. Lineage (NCBI taxonomy): Eukaryota > Metazoa > Chordata > Mammalia > Rodentia > Sciuridae > Urocitellus > Urocitellus parryii. The sequence continues at coordinate 70,544,332 of NC_135543.1, read as the reverse complement.
CGTGTCTTACCAAGTGTCTGAAATATTTCATGTTCTTCTTTATCTATGTTATCTAAGCCAGCCTCCTGGACTGCTACAGAGATCTGTAGTTGGTCTCCCTATGCTACAGAGGTCTGTAATTGGTTTTCCTATTTCTACTTCCTTTTCTTTTTAAATTTGTTCTAATTAGTTATACATGACAGTAGAATGCATCTCGACACATTGTACACAAATGGAGCACAACTTCTTCTTCCTGTGGCTGAATATGATGCAGAGTCACACTAGTAGTGTAATCATCCACGTATATAGGGTAATAATGTCCATCTTTCCTTTTCTTTTTAACAGGTTGATTCATTTCGTGTTTTTTCTATGTTTTAAAAATATATTTTGATATTTTTTATGTAAAAATAAAAAAGTAAAGATATATTGATATATATATATTTTTTTTTTACTTTTTATTGAAATAATGATTCAGATAGTATACCATTTAATATTCAAAATGGATAGTTGCTTTAGTGTATTCAGTTATGTTATAACTATCAATACAATCCAATTTTAGAACTCATTTTAAATCAAAATAAAAATAAACCCTATTGTCTTTGGCAGTGACTCTTCAGTCAGCCTCTGTCTCCTAGTCCTAAAACAATGTTTATCTATTTTCTCTCTCAGTAGGTTTGTCTACTTTTAAGTCTATTCCTAGTATTTTTTTTGATGCTATTGTAAATGAAATTGTTTTCTTAATTTCACTTTTAGATTGCTCATTGCTAGTGTATAGAAACAGTTGATTTTTGTATAATTAATCTTGTGCGATTTTGATGAACTCATTTATTCTAATAGTTTTTTAGTGAATTTCTTAATAATACCTGTATATAAGATTATGTTATTTGCAAATAAGGTAATTTTACTCCTTTCTTCTCAATGTGAGTGTTTTAAGTTTCTTTCTCTTGCCTGATTTATATGCTTGGAGCCTCCATGACTGTGGAATAAAAATACTGAGAGCAAACATGCTTGTCCTGTCCCTGATCTTGCTGAGGAGAGGGGAGGGAACATTGATGTTAGTGATTAGTTATGATGTTAGTAATTTTTTTTCTTGGTATATTCCCTTTATCAGTTGGGAAACTTCCTCAAATTTGTAGTTTGTTGAGTGTTTTTATGAGTTGAATTTTGTCAAATGTTTTTTTCTGTCGTATTGGGATAATCATGGTTTTTCTTATTTAGCCTATTGTTGTGATAACTTCCACTAAATGATTCTCAAATACTGACCCAGACTTACATACCTGGAGTAAATTCTATTTATTTGTGTTATAAAATTCTTTTTATAGATTGTTGTATTTGATTTGCTTATATTTTGTTTGAGAACTTTTATGTCTGTGTTTGTGAGAGTGTATTTTGTTTGAGAGTTTTTATGTCTATGTTTATGAGAGAGTAGTCTTTAGTTTTTCATTCTTGTAATGTCTTTCTTTGTCTTTGGTATGTGGATAATGCTAACTTGACAGAATGAGCTTGGATGTTTTCCTTTTGCATCTGTTTTTTGGAAGCGATTGTAGAGTTATGATATAATTTTCTTGATATTTTGATAATGGGATTTACCTGCAAAACTTTCTGGCTCTGATACTTTTGTTCCAGAAGCTTATTGCTTATCGATTCAGTTTCTTTAATGGATATAGGCTTTTTCAGTTCTGTTTGTCCTTGTCTGTGTTTATATTTTATCTTCCAAGGAGTTGGCCCATTTAATCTAAATTATCAAATTTGTGGTCATAAAATTGTTTATAACTTTCTTTTATTATGCATTTAGTGGGGGGAGTCAGTAATTTGTATTTTCTCTTTTTTATAATATGCCTGGCTAGAGGCTTATCAACTTAGTGATCTTAAAAAAACAAAACAAAACAAAACAAAAACCAAACAAACCAGCCTTTGGTTTGTTCACTTTTCACTATTGGTTTCCTATTTTCACTTTCATTGATTTCTGCTAATTGAATTTTTTTCCTGCTTATTTTATTTTCAATTTATTTTACTTCTAGCTGATTTTTGTTTTTGGTACTAGAGATTGAACTCAGGGTGTTTTACCACTGAGCTCCATCCCCAGCCCTTTTTATTTTTTATTTTGAGATGGAGGTCTCATTAAGATGCTGAGTATCTCACTCAGTTGCTGAGGCTGGCCTTGAACTTGCAGTCCTTCTGCCTCTATCTCCTGAGTAGCTGGGATTACAGGTGTGCGCCATTTGCCAGACTGCTTCTCTTCTAGTTTCTTAGGGTGGAAGCTTGAATTACTGATTGTAGTTTTATTTGTCTAATGCTATAAATTTTCCTGTAAGCTCTGCTGCATGTCATTTGTTTTGGTAAGTAAATTTTTGTTTACTTCTACATATTTTAAATTTTGTCTTGACACTTTTTTTCAAGATGTGTGCATTATTTAGAAGTGCCTTGTCTGATCTCTAAGTATTTTGGAGCTGAGATTTCTGTTATTGATTTCCAGTTTCTTTCCATGGTGGTCTGAGAGCACACTCCGTATTATTTCTGTTCTTTTAAATTTGTGAAGCTGTGTTTTTGGCACATAATGTGGTCGTTCTTGGTGAATGTTTCTGTGAGCTTGGGAAGAACATGTATTCATTCTGCTGTTGTGGGTTATTCTATATTCAACTAGTTTTGTCATTCAGTTTCATTTAGTTGATCAGTGGTGGTATTCTGTTCAGCTGTACCCTGATTTTCTGCCTGCTCTGTCACTTAGCAGAGAGTTGATATCTGCAGCTGTAATTCTGGATTTGTCTATTTCTCCTTGCAATTCTTTCAGTTCTTTTTTTAAAAATATTTTTTAAATTGTTGATAGACCTTTATTTTTAAAAATTTATTTATGTGTGGTGGCTGAGAGTTGAACCTAGTGCCTCACACATGCCAGGCAAGTGCGCTCTGCTGAGCCCCAGCCCCCTCTTTCAGTTCCTAATTGACATAATTTGATACAGATATCACAGGATCATTATGTCTTTTTAGTGTGGGTTGTTACAACTTAGTGTAACATTTTCAGGGGGCTTGGATTATATATGTGGTTATCAAACGGTCTTTTGGTCACTACTTTTCAGTGGCTTATTCTGTATAATTTATTAGTAATGATGATCAATCGAGGTTATTGAAGTTGGCAAAATTTTTAGAAGTAAAAATATACTTTCCCATGGTGAAATATAAAAGGCAGCATTATAGAAAGGTGCCACTTCACTTTCAGTCTCTTTATCAAAATTGAAGACTTTAAAACATCTAGAGTCTCTGCTGTGAATAACAGTAATTTTATTTACTGTCTTTCTGATTTGTGTTACATACATTATTAATTTTTATAGACAATATCTGGCCTCCTTTTGATGTAAGATAAGAGAAGGTTTGCTGCTCTAGTTTGTCCTCTGCCTTCCAATTTCTGGCATTGATAAAATTCATTTATATCATCAAAATTTATGACAGTTACATTTTGTTCTCTTATCATAATTGTTATGCCTTATCTACACGTTGAATATAAACAGTGCTTATAATATTACTGATAACATTTTTGTTGATAATACACCTTCACTATGTCTCTGAAATCAGTCTACTTCCTATTGTGACTACTACAGATGAAATCTGTATAATTGTCATACTTTATATAGATCTCAGCAGTAGTGTCTTGATTGGTCTCCCTAAGTATATTCACCCTCTTTTTTTTTCTTTTGTAAATTGAGATGAAATTCATATACAAAATTTATCATTTTAAACTTTTTAAGTGTATAATTCAGTAGGTTTTAGTTTGTCTACCATGTTGCACAATTGCAACCATTATCTAATTCCAGAATACTTTCTTTAAACTTTTTTACAAACTTCTACATCCCTGTCTTCTGATTGCCTTCTTCCCTCTGGCCTTTGGAAACCTCTAATCTTTTTTCTGCTGGTATCGATTCACTTATACTACATGTTTTGTAGAAATGGACGGTACATGTAGGATTTTTTTTTTTTTTTGTGGGGGGTGGTAATCTGACTGCTTTTCAGATTAGTATTTTCAAGGTTTTTCCATGCCATAGCTTCATTCCTTTTTATGACTGAGTAATATTTCATCATATGGATACATCACATTTTGTTTCCACTATTTGGATATTATGAATGTTTTTGAATATTTGTGTATGATTATTTGTTTGAACATATGTCATATGATAATTTTATGTTTTTTTTAGAGGAACCATTGAACTGCTTACTGTTAACATATCAGATGTGTAGTTTGCAAATATTTTCTCCTATTCTGTGGATTTTTAATTTTTTAAATAAAGTCTTACAAGTTTTTTTTTCTTTTGTTACTTGTTTTTTTGGTGTTTCTTAATTATGAAATTTACCTGGTAATTCAAGATTGTGAAGGTGCACACATGCACACACTCATACACACACACACACACACACACACACATTTCTAATAATTTTATAGTTTTAGCGTACATTTGTATCTTTGATCCATTTTGAGTTTATTGCTGTATATGATGTGAGGAAGGGGCTCAACTCCATGTTTTTTTTTTTTTCCATGTCAGAATTACTTTTCCTACTACAATTGTTGATAAACTTTTTTTATTTTTATATTTTGCCATTGAATTGTCTTGGCATCCTTGTCAAAGACCAGTTGACTTATAAGTAAAAGGGTTTACTTCTGGACTCTGAATTTGTTTCCACTGATTTATGTGTATGTCTGTCCTTATGCCAGTAACTTCACTGGTTTTTTATAGTTTTGAAAGAACTTTTGAAATCAGTAAATATAAGTCCTTGAATTTAATTCTTTTTTAAAATTATTTTTGATTCTTCTGGGTCCCTTGCTTATTAACTTATTCATTTCTGCAAAAATGGTAGTTGGAATTTTGGTAGAGATATGTATGGAGATCAGTTTGATTGCCATTTTACCAATATTAAATCGTCCATGAACATGGGACATATTTTTATTTATTTAAGTCGTCTTTAATTTCTTTCAGTGATGTTTTGTTGTTTTCAGGATACAGTCTTGAACTTTCTTGAATTTATTCCTAAATATTCAGTTCTTTGAAAATGTGTTCTTTTTTCATTATGTGGCACCCCTCCCCTTTTCCTCCCCTTTTTACCCATGTAACTTTTCCTTGGTATGAAGCCGGCTTTTTATGAAATTAATGTAGCTGTTCCTGATTTCTTTTGATTATTGTTATCATGGCATATCTTTCTCCTTACATTTGCTTTTACTCTTTTACTTTGCATCTTAAATATTTTAAGGAGGTGTCTTATAGACAACGTGTAGTTTGGTATTGTTTTTCTTGGTCTGCCTGACAGTCTGTCTTTGTTCAGAGTAGTCGTGGTTTAGATCGATAAGATGTCATTCTAATTGATATGGTTGGATTAATATCTACCATATTTATAATTGCCGTTTATTTTTTGCCTTGTTCTGTGTTCCTGTTTTTGTCTTGTTTCTTCTACCTTGTGTGGATGTGTTTTTTCCCACTGCTGGGAATTGAACCTAGAGTCTCATGCATGCGAAGCACGTATTCTTCCACTGAGCTACATTCCTGCCCTATGACTTCTGTGGTTTTAATTAACATTTCTGTGATTCAGTTCCCCCCTTTTTGGCATATTTAGTTTTTATAGTGTTGCCAGTATTAGTTATCTTCTTATTAGTATATCCTGTAAATACATGACTTTCTAATACCCTTATTAGAAATACTCTATAAAAAGAAAGGACTTAGTTTGGCTCAGGGTTTGGAGGTCCATAATCAAGTGGTCCCGTATCTTTGGGCCTCTGAAGCGCATGGTGGAGCAAACTGCTCACCTGCTGAACTAGGGGGCAAAGAGATGGAGAGCAGGGTCCCACAGTCCCCTTGAGAGCACTCCCCCAGTGACCTAAGGGCCTACCTCTCAGAAGTTCATAACACTTTTCATAGTGCCACCCTGGGGACCAAGCCTTTATTTATTTATTTTTGGTACCAGGATTGAACCCAGGGGTACTTACACTGAGCCACATCCCACATCCCCAGCCTCTTATTAAAAGCATCTTAGGGCCTCTGCTAAGTTGCTGAGGCTGGCTTTGAATTCTTGATCCTCCTGTCTCGCTGGGATTATAGGTATGCACCACTGTGCCTGGCCCCAGGTTTTTATTGTATGAACATTTGCAAACATTCAGCATCGCCCTATAGTTCATGATATACATTTAGAGGTAATCCAAGTCTATTTTCAGATAACACTGCTATTTCAAGATTCATGGGTATTTTGTAATAAAATACTGCTAATTCCTTTCTCCATTTTACTTATACATAAACACACATAATTGAACATGTTGCTGTTATTATTTTGAATAAATTTTTATCTTAGACCAATTAAAATAAGAAAAACAATGCTTTTAATTCTACCTTATTCCTACTCTGATGCTTTACTTTCTTATGTAAATCTAGAATACTGACTTATATAATTTTCCTTCTTTCTAAAAAAATTTTTTTGTTCTATTTTTTTAATTTGTTCTTTTTAGATATGCATGACAGTAGAGAGTATTTGGACATATTATACAAGCATAGAATATAAGTTATTCTAATTGGGATCCCAATCTTGTGATTGTACATAGTGTGGAGTTTCACTGGTCGTGTATTCATGTATGAACATAGGAAAGTTATGTCTGATTCATTCTACTCTTTCCTATGCCCATCCCCCCCTTTGTCTTTATTTCCCTTTGTCTAATTCATTGTGTTTTAGCATCTGCATATCAGAGAGAACATTTGGCCTATGGTTTTTTGGGACTGGCTTATTTCACTTAGCATGATAGTGTCCAGTTCCATCCATTTACTGGCAAATGCCATAATTTCATTCTTTTTTAAGGCTGAGTAATATTCCATTGTGTGTATATTACATTTTTTTATCCATTCATCTGTTCAAGGGCACCTAGGTTGGTTCCGTAGCTTAGCTATTATGAGTCGAGCTGCTATTGATTGATGTGACTGCATCACTGTAGTATGCTGATTTTAAGTCCTTTCTGTATAGATTGAGGAGTGGATAACTGGGTCAAATGGTGGTTCCATTCCCAGTTTTCTATGGAATCTCCATATTGCTCTCTAGAGTGTTTGCACCAATTTGTAGTTCCACTAGCAACGTTTGAATGTACCTTTTCCTCCACATCCTTGCCAACATTTATTTTTATTTATATTCTTGATAATTGCCATTCTGACTGGAGTGACTTGGAATCTCAGTGTAGTTTTAATTTGCATTTCTCTAATTACTAGAGATGTTAAACTTTTTTTTTTTTTCACATATTTTTTGACCATTTTTATCTCTTCTGTGAAGTGCTTGTTCAGTTCCTTTGCCCATTTATTGCTTGAGTTTGTTTTTTGGTGTTAGGCTTTTGAGTTTTTTGTGTATCCCGGAGATTAGTGTTATATTTGAGGTGGAAGTGTCAGATTCTCTCCCATTCTGTAGGCTCTCTCTTATGTTCTTGATTGTTTCTTTGCTCTGAGGAAGTTTTTCAGTTTGATCCATCCCATTTGTTGGTTCTTGATTTTACTTCTTGTATAAATAATTTCTTCTAATAATTTTTGCAGGCAGATCTACTGGCAATATATTTCCTCAACTTCTTTTTTTTCTTTTAATCTGAGAAAGGCTTACCTCTGCTTTGCTTTCAAAGGATATTTTTACAGTTTTAAGAATTCTAAGTTGCAGGTTCCCCCCCCCCCCAACACTTTAACTATAGTCATGTGTTGCTTAATGGGGCACGCATTTTGAGAACTATGTCATTAGGTAATTTTGTCATTGTGTGAGCATCATACAGTGTACATAAACGTTGATGTTATAGCCTACATAGCCTGCTGTTTATATAGGATGTATAGGGTGTGTGTGTGTGTGTTTTGCTTGTGGCTCCTAGGGCCATGATGAACAAAATAATTTGAGACTAAATTAAGCATGAGAAAAAATGATGGAAATCATGAGATGTGTTAAACATGCGATATATCTGGTTACTGCCATTGTAACATAGTGTGCTGTTTTACAACAAAATTCTATTAGTAGAAGGAGTGCACTCTAAAATAATGATTAAAGAAATAGCGTAGTAAATACATAGACCAGTAGCAGTCATTTATTACTATTATCAAGAATTTATTTGCTATACATAATTATATGTGCTATACTTTCATATGACCGGTGGCACAGTAGATTTGTTTATGTCAAAATCATCAGAAATATGTGAGCTATGTATTGTGCTGCAATACTGGGATGGATTTGACATCAGTAGCTGATAGGAAAGTTTAAATTAGTTATAATCTGTGGGACCACTGTTGTTTATGTGATCTGTCATTGACTGGGATGTTCTCACATGGTATAGGCATGACTGTATTTCACTCCAGTCTCCTCTTGCTTACCTCATTTCTGAGGATAAGTTGTCTATAATTTTTTTCTTTGCCCCTTTTAGTTGAAATTTTGATTCTCTGACCTCTTTCAGGATTTTTTTTCTTTGTCTTTGATGTTCTAGAATTTGAAAATGATGTGTCGGGATGTAGTGTTTTGGGTATTCATCCTCCTAATCTTCTATGCCTTTCCTGAATCAGTGGGTTAGTGTCTGTCATTAATTTGATATTATTGATCATTATAGTTTCAAATATATATGTAATTATGTGTATATTTATGCATATGTATATTTATATTTTGCACTGGGGATGGAACCCAGTAAAAAGTGGACCACATCTTCAGCCCTTTTTATTTTTTATTTTGAGACAGGGTCTTGCCAAGGCTGGCCTCAAATGGTATATGCCACTGCACCCAGCTTGGTTAGTTTTTTCTTTTCTCTCTTTTTCTTTCTGGAGTTCTCATTGTGTGTGTTACTGCTTTTGGTCTACAGTTCTTGGATCTGGTATCATTTTCTTTCTTTTTGTTTTCCAGTTTTGGTGATTTCTGTTGTGCTATCCTGAAGCTCAAACAATCTTTCCTTAGCTGGTGACTGGATTTCTCTGGAGTTTTTCTCTCTCATACTTGTCCATATGAAACTTCAGCAGTTTGCTCCAGTTTCCTTACCTCAGCAGTAGTTCTTGTGGAGATTTATGCCTTTTTATTTTATATTATTTATATATTTATTTTATTTTTTTTTAGTGGTTGGTGGACCTTTGTTTTATTCATTTATTTATATGCAGTGCTGAGAATCGAACCGTGCTTCACACATGTGAGGCAAGTGCTCTGCCACTGAGCTACAGCCCCTGCCCTGAGGTTTATACCTTTGAACTTCTGCTCAGACAAGCCACAGTTCTCTGTCTCATTAATTTTGGGGGGCAGCAGTTAGTCCTGCTAGGCCTCTCTTTTCTCATAGTTCTGATAAATTATTGTTTTTTTAGTTTCTTTTTTTTTAAATTTTTTTTTTAAAGAGAGAGGGGGGACAGAGAGAGAGAGAGAATTTTAACATTTTATTTTTATTTTTTCTTAGTTCTCGGCAGACACAACATCTTTGTTGGTATGTGGTGCTGCTGAGGATCGAACCCGGGCCGCACGCATGCTAGGCGAGCGCGCTACCCGCTTGAGCCACATCCCCAAGCCCCTGTTTTTTTAGTTTCTTCAGGTTTTTTGTTTTTTTTGTTTTTTTGGTTAGAATTGAGTGACAATTTCTGGCTTCTTATGCTGGACTGCAAAGTGGAATTCCAAGTTCATTGTTTTTGATTTGTTGCAAATTGTGTTTTCTAATTTCATTTTTGGGTTGTTCATTATCAGTCTGTAATTATGTGAACTTTCCTGAATTCCTTTATTAGGGCTTTTTTTTGGATCTGATTTTCTCTTTATAGGATTATGTCCTTTATGAGTGGGAATTACTTCTTCCTTGCAAATTTGTATGATACTTAGTTTCTGTTTCCTTTTCTTTCCTTTTGGCCTAATTGACTTGGCTAGAACTTCCTGTACCATGTTAACATGGCTGTGGTGAAAATAGGCATTCTTCTCATTCCTTATCTTTGAGAAAGACTTTCACTTTCATTGCTGAATCTGGTGATGTCAGCTGTGGTTTCTCATAAATGCCCTTTATCAGGTTGAGTTAAAGTTTCTATCTCTTACTAGTTGTTGCTTTAATTATTTTATAATCATCCAAGAGAGTTAGGCTCTGTCATATGCTTTTTCTACATTAGTTAAGATGATCATATGATTTTAAGAATTTTTTCTTTATTCTATGGATGTGGTGTGTTACTTTGATTTTAGTATGTTGAACTTCTCTTGCATTCTTGGAATAAATCTCACCTGATCATGATGTCTAAAGCTCCTATTATGCTTTTGGTCTACAGTTCTTGGATCTGGATTGGTTTGCTAGTACAGACTGAGCATCTGTACTCTGAAAATCTGAAATCTGAAATGCTTCAGAATTTGTAACCTTTAGAGTTTTGGGCATGTTGCTATGAATGGAAAATTCCATACCCTACCTCATGTGACAGATGGCAGTCAAAATGCAGGCAAACTAAAAATAGTGTGTAAAATTGCCTTCAGAATACTTATAGAAGGTGTATGTGAAACATACATTAGACTTTGGTCCTGTCCTGAAGACATCTCATTATGTATATGCAAATATTTTAAAATCCTGAAAAAATTTGAAATGTCTTCTGGCCCCAAGCATTTTGTTTTTTGTTTTCTTTTTTTTTTGGGGGGGGGGTGGGAAGGTATGATATGTCTTTATTCTATTTAATTTAATTTTTCTTATATATGACAGCAGAATGCCTTACAATTTATATTACACATATAGAGCACAATTTTTCATTTCTCTGATTGTATGCAAAGTATATTCACACCAATTCGTGTCTTCATACATGTACTTTGGATAATGATGTCCATCACATTCCACCATGATTTCATCCCCCTTCCCCCCCTTCCCCTCCCACCCCTCTTCCCTATCTAGAGTTCGTCTGTTCCTCCCATGTTCCCCCTCCCTATCCCACTATGAATCAGCTCCTTATATCAGAGAAAACATTCCGCATTTGTTTTTTTGAGATTGGCTAACTTTACTTAGCATTATCTTCTCCATCTCCATCCATTTATCTTGCTTTTTTCTGATCCATTCTTTGTATTGTGGCCTCAATGACCTTTTTTTTTTTTTTTTAAATTGTTATATATGACAGCAGAATGCATTACAATTTATATTACACATATAGAGCACGATTTTTCATATCTCTGGTTGTACACAAAGTAGAGTCACACCCTGAATGGCCTTTTTTTAAAGCAAGTGTGAACTTAGAAATAAATTTTTACAACTTGTTAAAAGCCAGTAGAAGAAACCTGTAGCAAGCATAACAATTGATGAAATGGCAGAAGCATTCTCATTAAAGATGTTGATAAAATAAGGAAACTTGTTATCTTTGCAAATCGTCTGTATTCGTTTTGTAGTTCTAGTTAAAGTAAAATGGTAAGAGAAGGAAATGAGACATTTAAGTCACCACTGGAACAGAAAAATGTTACTGCCAACATTTCTAGATGATGATTGATCATGTCCTTGGAAGATTGAAGATAATCACTCATTAAATCTGTTAACTGTTCATAAATTTTCTAGGAAAATACTAAAGATGATACCACAAAACTTTTCATATACTTATAATATGTGATTAGAAATTATAACTGAAATAGAAATAAAAGCCTTCACAAGAACAAGTAGCCTTCCAAAACATGTGCTAGAACTATGCCTGAAAGCCTACAGGTCCCCCCAAAAAGAATGAAAGACCTAAAAATGTGGAACATTACACCATGTCCTGGAAGAAAATGATTTAATAGGCAAATAATAAAAATAGGTAATTCACAAAAGAGTTAATGAACATTTAACTTAGTTAACTCAACTTTAGTTCAGAAAATTGGTGAAACTTATTATAAAAGGACATTATTTTCCCATATATTGTCAGAGATATGATATTCAGTATTGAGTGATAGTCCAGGGATTCTCAGTTAACGTATTTTTTAGGAGGCTCCCTTTATTGTCCTGCTATAAAGTATATAGATAATGCAAGCTCCTTAAAACATGCTTTAAAAAAAATCTCTAGATGTAGTATGGAACAAAGGGAACATAAATTATGGTAAAAACGTCAATTTCATAATATAAGTTCAAAAACTGCTGGAATTAACTATGGTAGAAGCATTTTGATGGAATTTTTAATAATGATATCAGCAGTATCTAGCAAAGTTTATGATAAAACATTAGTAACTTAATGCACCAAAAATGTTTGTGCTAGAAGGAGAGATAGTAATTAGGTACTTGTGCTGTAAGTTTTACGTGTGTCATATCATTTGGTCCTCGCACCATGTCTCTCCATGGCATTTGGAATTATTTGTATCTTAATGAAGAAACTGAGGGTCAAAGTGGTTAAGTAACTTGCCCAAAGTCAGATAGCTAGTAAGTAATAGACTGGGATCTGAGCCCCAGCTCAGAGTCTGCATTCTTAGCTTCTGCCCCTGGAGTTCGTACCTCAAAAGACATTTCAGCTTCCCTTTAATTCAGAACCGAACTCAGGAGCTTTACCCCCCTCCAGATCTCACATTGGTCATTTTTAATAGATTTGTTTCATTAAATGTCATTTCCTTCTGTCCATTTGCTGAAGCCAGGAATCCCAACACTTCTCTTCAGTTCAGTTAATCCTTAGTCCAGTCATCAGTGACTCATTTTAAATTGTACCTTGAATAGCTTGTGAATCCTTTCAGTTCCCTTTATTTCTACCACTGTCAGCCTCAGCCAAACCTGACATCTCCTGACTGGACTACAGAGTGTGCCTTGAGCTTCTATCCTGTGCACTTCTGGCTGATCCCCTTTCTCGTTTTGTGTGTGTGTAGGTGTGTGTATATCTGCTCCAGAGGTTACTCCTTGTTCTTAGGATAAAGGCCAGATTTTTAGCAGGACTTGAAGGGACATTGAGTCCCTCATTGAAGACATTGAGTCTTGTACTCTCTTCTCCATTCTCCTCTCTGTGGACTGTTACTGGTTTGTGCTTTTTCCTGTGGGGAAAAATGGGACCAGGACTGATTTATGCCTTCTCCTGTGTTTCCTCTGCCTGGAATTCAGCCGTCTTCCGGCCTTCCCACCTTAATGCATTCTTCTCAGCTCACCTCAAATAGTGGGTAAGCTTTTGTTAGCCATCTCCCTTTGTCCCCAGACCATATCAGTTCTGGCTATAAGTTACTATATAGCATATCTATAGTAACACTTGTATACAACATTTTGATTATATAGTCTGCTGATTATTAATTTATCTTTCCCTCCTAGACTCTAGTTCCTTGAGGGCTGAGCACCAAAATGCATACTCAATATAGTTTAACGAACACATCTCGTTCACAGTTAGCTACTAAACTGAAGCTTGAATGGTGAGCCATACTCACTGAAGTGTGGAGTTTGATTGCTCCTTACTGGCTAAAGGTTCTTAACCTCTTCAAGTCTTTCCTTATCTGTTAACTGAGAATAAAAGTAGTGCCTACCTTTTGGATTGTGAGGATTATGTGAATTAGCAGGGATAAGGCACTGGAGCAGTGCCGGGTGCATACTAATGTGCTCAGTTAGTGGAGCCCTTGTCATTCCTGTTGAGACCTATTCAGGGTCACGCAGTGTTTAACGTACAGCCTGTCGTAGATATCAGTTCTCATGTTCTTCTCCATCAACTGAGATCATTTGGAATTCTTAAAACAACGCAGTTTCTTGAACAGACGTGTACATTTCATTGTCTTCATTTTACTCAGTTAAAACTAAGGTCCGTATTCAGCCCAGTAGAAGGGCTGATATATAATGCAAGTTTGTGCTTACCCAGGAGACAAGAAGGCTGAGTACAGGTTGCATAGGATTTTGATTATCCATTTATGGTCTTTGAATTCATGTAGTTTGAAATAAATTATTAAAAAATTTTAAGGAGAGATGAATTCTATGAATAAGAATTGCTTTTAGAAAATTGATCTGCTGCAGTTGGAGTGGGGGACTGTATTTAGGTGATAGTCTTTGATAGAATTAGGAGAGTTAGGAGGGAGATCTCCATTTTTATAAGATGATGATCTTTGTTTTATATAGATTGAATTTGAATTGCTCATAGGTTTTTAAAATAGAAATACCCTCAGGTTTAGTGTGTGGGACAGAAGTCAGGAGAAAAGCCTGGGGTTGAAATAAAGAGAATTATGTATTATAACAAAAAGCATTAGTGAGCTGTTAACTGGTATATCAGCAGGAAAACAGATCAGGTAATTTTTGTATGTGACAAGGTTTTGTTAGCTGTTATTTCTGTGTACTGTGTGCTTGAAGTGATGAAGCCACATTTTAAGTACTGTCTTATAATCCAATTGTTCACTAATAAGTGACCTTCTCTAGTGTGTCTGATTTAGTGATTTAAAATTTAGTAAAATGTTACATTTTATCTTGATGATGCTTACAGAGATAAATTGAAGGGTCATGAAGTTCTTCCCTAAAAGTAATGAACATTAAGCTCTAGTTTGATTTTATAAGTTCTTTAACTATCATAGTTTTTTAAAAAACTGTTTATCTTATATAATGATGAGATACAAGATAAACAGTTTTTTAAAACTGTGATAGTTATACAAAATACATGTATGAAGATGTGAATTTGGTATCAACATATATAATCAGAGATATGATAAATTATGGTATAATGGTATATTAAAAATTGTAATGTAAAAATAAATTTAAAAAAGGCATAAGTTGATGACTATGCTAATTAGCTTAACAAGGGCAAGCATTTCACCATGTATACACATATCAAAACATCTGGTTGTATATTTTAAATATATATCACTTTATTTGTCAATTATACCTCAATAAATCCAGAAAATAAAAAAAAAAACTGTTTATCTTATAAAGGAAACTAAATATGAAAATAAAGATGAATAAAGTCTTGCAGGAACCTTAAGGAGATGGTAGGTCTGTTAAGTCCCAAGGTAGCTAGGTGAACTAGAGTCTGTGTTCTTGAATGTCTCACTAACTCAAGTGTTATGCTTTCCCCCCTTCCCTTAACCAGGAATCGTGGTGCTTGGAATAAACAGAGCTTATGGCAAAAATTCACTTAGTAAAAATCTTATAAAAATGGTGAGTGTAAAGATTAAACTGTTTGCTTCTAATTTTAAGATATAGTATTGGTATCAATCTGAAAATGATCTTTTTTTCTTTTTCTTTCCTGTTCTTCCTATTTTGGTTTAGTTATCAAAAGCTGTGGATGCCTTAAAATCTGATAAGAAAGTTCGGACTATAATAATCAGGAGTGAAGTCCCAGGGATCTTCTGTGCTGGTATGTAAATGAATTTTATTGTGAAATTATATTTAAGGTTTAGTGTTTCCTCAGTAGTGGCCCAGTTTTCATTCAAATGTTCTGTGGTTTTGGTTTAAACTTCATTACTGGCAACAACTCAAGTCTGTTTTTCATGAGAAAAATAACATGTTTACTCTGTCAGCACTAGAATCTTTTGCAACATGTGGGTTTGGTAAATTCTGTATTTACCAAAAAAATATTTTGAATCATTAAAATTTGCTTGTGGTGCATACATAAATCATATTTATGAAACATCAATTGGGAAGGAAAAATTAGGTGTCCTACCAAAACATTATGCCCTGTATGTTAGTTGTTCAGAAGATACGCGAATTGACTGGCAGTTGCTGCCTCATCTCAGAGTGCCAAGTATAGATAATTTGCTTTGAAGATGGGTGTTTATGGTAGTATCCAGGTGGAGGCTGGATGTGTCTGTGCTATCTGCGATAGCAAAAGATAACTAATTCACATATACATTCTTGTGTTTGTGTTGCATATCTCAAAGCTAAACATCAAGTTATTTTGCATTTTCCTTATTTCCTAGTATTTCTAAGCCAAGATATTAAATGAATCTGTTTCAACAAGTGAAAAATGTGTGTGATCAAAATAAAAAAGCTGATAACATGCAGCATCATTATTATTAATTTATTTATTTACTAATAATCAAATAGAGACAGAAGTTGATTAAAGCATAAAACTATTTTATTTCAACAAAAATATAAATAGGGTAATTTCCTTGAAGTAATCAGACATTCAAGTCAGTGCAGTGTTTTATTCATTGAACAAATTTTTATAGAGTGTTTAGAATTCTATATTTGGAACAGTTCTTAGAACATGAGGGTATATTTGTAGACAGATGTTTTTAGAGGTGCCTAATTATGGCCTGTATTCTTTAGTTACTCAGTCTTTTTAGGTTTTAATCTATGGCTTCCACTGTAAAACATAGAATTTTAAAGTATTAAGAAATATTCATTGCAAAAGTTTTGGCTGTGGTAAGGTTTTATTGTTTTCTTATAATGTAATGTAGCATACCTAAAAAAGGATTGCTTTAACTCCATTTGGGTCATCGAAGAATATAGACTCACTGTCCTCAGATGCTTGGGTGATGATGTTAGGCATTCAGGCTTCTGTTTTCACATTTGTCAAAGTTAGTGCCATCTGCCTAGTAGGGTTGGTGGAGACTTTGATGTGACAGTGTAGAGAAAGCACAGTGCACTATATTTGTCCCTTCCTACCCTTAGGGGATTGGTTTCAGGACTCCCTGAACCTTCGCCCTCAATTCCCTTCGTGCTCCCAATTTCCATGAGTACACAGATCAGCAGGTGCTCAAGTCCCTTATGTAAAATGGTGTGGTGTTTGCATAACCTACCCACATCTTTCCATATACTTTAAATCATCTCTGTATTACTTATGTTACCCTGCTGCAACCAGTGTGGCCAAACTAGCAGTTCCGGCAAGGGGCGATGGGAGATTAGAAGAATAAAGACTCAAATACGAAGATTTTTGAAGATAACAGATGGGATTGGGTGGAGCACTGCTCTCTGAAGGAGAAGCAGGTCTGAAGACTCATGCTAGCAATCTTTATTATATATGGCTCATTCAGATTCAAGATATTCTTTGCAAGCATTATTCTTTGTATTCATGAAAGTTAGCAACATTATGCAGCTTATTCCTCAGTTACATTCTACATTTGCAATGTGCAACCTTAGGAGGTTTGTGTGTCCCTCAAGAAAGTCCATTGTCTAAAGTTACTGTTAATGCAGGCAGGTTCAGGAGCAGCAGAGCTGGTGAAACATTGTGGTTGTCCCAGGAACTGGGTGCCTGAGATCAAGGTCCAGACTGATAAGACTCTTGCACAGAGCTTCCTCATGGAATGCATTACCATAGCAACTAGGCATCTTGCACCTTTGCAGATTAACTTTCCTAGGCCAACTTTAACTTTGCCACAGCCATGAAGACATCAGGGACCCCAATTTCAGACACTCCCATCTACTTGTCACCGCTCTTCACAATGCCAAATACAATGTAAATACAATGTAAATGCTATGTAAATAGTTGTAATACTATATTGCTTAAGGAATAATAACAAGGATACAAGTCTGTACATGTTCAGTACTTATGAATCCCCCCCCCCACACACACACAAGTATTTTCTGTCTGTGATTGGTTGAATCTGAGGATGAAATCCATGGATACAGAGAGCCAACTGTATCCAATAAGTGATAGCTGTATGTTTCTTATAAAGGTTTTATACTTATTTTCAATTCTTTTTCTTGAGCAGTGTGAGGAATTTAGACCAAGAGAATTAGGATTCTTATGTGTGTAACTTTTAGGACAGGGTTAACATGGTTTTGAGGTAAAAGGCTCCCATACCATGACTGGTGGCTGTGAGGTTCTTTTGGGGCTGCAGGGTAGCTTATTAGAAAGTTGTAGTGTTAGGATTTTTAATGCAGCCTCAAATAAAAGGTATAGTGTTAAGTTTTAAGGCAGGCTCAAATATATGAATATACATGAATCTTTGAGGAGTAATGGTGATACTGTGAGGGAAGAACAGCACCTAAAAAAATAAAAATAAGTGTTGTCGGATATAGTGGTGCACCCCTGTAATCCTAGCAGTTTGGGAGGCTGAGGCATCCCAAAAGGGATGGGGATGTAGCTTAGTGGTTAAATGCCCCTGGGTTCAATCCCTGGTACCAAAAGGAAGAAGAAGAAAAAAAAAAAATAGAAGTGTTAACATTCATCTAACTGTTCTTTTTCTGTTGGTAATAGATTTGTAATTATCACACTGTAATTACTGGTAGAATTTTAAATTTTTTTTTATCTATTTCTTGGTCTTGGTAACTCATTTGTTCTTCATCTCTACATTAGTAATATTGCTTGAAAAAGGCTTAGTACTTCAGTACAGTTTGCAACTATTAGAGGTTGCCCTTTCCCCCCAAAGGGCACATTAAATAATGTACCAGCTGCTGTTTATCAGTTGAGTAAGAGCTTTTGAGTACCATCCCATCTACTATCTTTGCTTTATGTACTTTTAAATTTTTACATGATCAGGGTCATCTTTCATATTTTAACTTATGACATTTGTTACTATATTCTGCCCCAAATCAGTGTTTGATTTGTAGAAAAATTGGGCCAAGTCATTTATTTTAGTTAGTGTATCTAATTGGACCATTCGTTCAGATTTCTCTGAAAGGTTTTCTTCTCTTACAAGTACTTGAAATAGGTAGGCCACTGGGGTCTGTCTGTATATATTTGTGTGCATGAAATATAATTCCTGGTAAATAAAGTCTCTTTACCATTAAAAGAGTATTCAAACTCATCATAACCTATATTTGTCATAAATATCTTAATTTTAATCAGGCTACATTTATTTGTTATTGTTGAAGAATTCAATCTTTCATGTCATAAAATCTGTAATTTCTTTTCTGAAGTAGCAGTAATAGTCTCTTGACTACAACATCCTCAGAAACTGTATATTCATTTATTGGTTATTCTTGTGGAAGAAGAATAACCTTCCCTGTCCCCACAAAGTCACTCATTTTCCCTCTTCCCTCTTGGCTTTCACAAAGATTTCTGTATACATCAGCATTCCAGTGGTACCTTGTTCATTTCTAAAAACCTAAAAGTGTGTGAAGTAGTTGTGCCTCACATTTCTTTTTTTAGTATTGGGGATTGAACTCAGCGGGTGCTTAGCCACTGAGCCACACTGCTAGCCCTTTCTTGTATTTTATTTAGAGACAGGGTCTCACTAAGTTGCTTAGGGCCTTGGTAAGTTTCTGAGGCTGGCTTTGAACTTGGCATCCTCCCCTCTCAGCCTACTGAGCCTCTGGGATTACAGGTGTGCGCCACTGCACCCGGGTTGCCTCATACTTCTTGAGCATATGAGCTGCTCTCATTCTTTGAGAATCATCTTTTGTCTTCTCAGAACCTAACACCTAATCCTTTAAATAAAGCATTGATTTGCTGATGCTGTTGCAGTGTTGTTGGGATGAGTTTTAAGTAGCTTCTTTGAGTAGTCGCAGACCACTTTTCTTTTCACTGATAGTGTTTTGATTGCTGACTAGATTCATTTCCCTATATCCTTTTCCTAAAATGGTAGGAAAATAGATAAGATTCCTGCATTGTATTGGAGGTTGGATCACATGATTTCTAATTTCCATTTATTTAGAATTGATAACTATATTTCACTTACATTTTTAATTTTTAATCAAATTTTACATTAAAAAACATTATATCAAAATGTATAGAAAATTATACTGAGAAATCTCGATTATTTCCCTAAGAATAATAATTTAATAATTTTTATCCTTTAGTATTTTATTGTGTTAATATATATGTCTATGGATGAATATAGACATGCACTTATCGGAATATTAAGCAACTCTTTAAAGCAATACATATAAAGGCTATGTATGATGGTGTGGAAAACACCTAAGAGTAGACAGTTGTATACAGAATGTTATGCCCATTGTTACTCTAATTGTGTGAAATGTCTATTAATAAAATCATGATTTAGGGTGGTATTTCATTTTCTTGAAACGTTTCTGAAATGATAAATTTTATTAACAAATTATATTAGGCAACTACATATAAAGTAATAACTTCAAAAAATTATAAAATATGTTCATCTATTTTTCTGTTTTGGTAACTTAAATTGTAACATCAGCTGAGTTCCAGAATTATTATTAAAAATTTGAGAGGCAGAATTTTAGACTGAAAAGAGATGTCAAAGAACAATTCTGATCCTTTCAAGTTGTAGAATTTCAGTTTGTAGAATCTCTGTGAGGTGAAGGACCTGATTAAAGACCCTTAGCTTAGTTACTTCTCTTGATTCCAAAGGCAGGGCAAGCACTCTGCTGCAGAATCCTCCCCCTTGGCCCTGCCTGTCAGTTTCCTTTATGTGTTTTCAATCTAAAATAAAAGAAGTATGAAGACTTCTTTTTAAAGAAATTTTTGCAATTAAAATTTTACGCACTTACCCATCTTAGTGGCCCTGTGGCTTGGGAATCACTTTTGTATACCTACTTGTAGATTAGAACACTGCTTCTGGGTTCATGGCCTGCCTTTACTTCTCTTAGATATTGAGAAATAGCATTTTGATAATCAACCTTCTTGTGAAGCATTGGCTACATAATGATGAGAGATTGACTTGAATGTGTGCTGCTGCCCCTATATGTTGTAGAAATTATTTATTTCTTCACTTTAAAAAAGTTTATTTTTTATGTACACAAAAGATAAAATAATTGTCACTTTGAAATGTTTAGACGCTCAAAATTTTAATGTATTTTACCTATAATGAAATTAGGGGAGAATTCTTTTGCTTATGCTATTGCCTTAGATGGAAATTGTAATCACAGTCATCTGTTTATTTTTGTTCAACTCTTCTAATACTTCCTATCAGAGTGCATGTGCATTGTTTTTACCATAACATTTAAAATGAAATTTTATGAGAAATTACTGAGATTGAGAGTTTTTTTTGTTTGAAATTCCTCAAATAGCTGATAAATAATTCTTGGTAATTGATTACTGTATTTAGAACTCTAAATTGAGTGTTTCACTGAATTATATCAGTGTGGGCTTTTTTTTTTCCCTCTCAAATAAAGTAAAGGTCGTTTTGCTTCTGCTTTTGAATTCTAGTAAATTGTGTTATGACTAAAGACTTCTCACTAAAATTGTCAACATGCGTTATTGAATACTTGTGTATTGTTTAAATGAATACAGATGTCATGACAGGAATAGTTATGTAGGAGCCTGTGATCTGTTAACTATTGTTTCAGATTCTTAATTGTTATATATTTGCCTAGTAGTCACTTTGAGAGTTTGATAAGTAATGTAAAAGGGACATACACCATGAATATATATTAGTTCAGTATGTCAGCATAGAGTTTTTATTGTTGTATATGATTAAAAATTATTGAGATATAACTTACTTGCAATGAAATTTACCATTTTTAAGGGTATTAATGAGTCTTAACCAATGTTTGAACCAAGATTACACTCATTATAAAGATCATATTCATAACTTTAAAAGCTTTCAGTCCCTTTCCCTTACTCTGAACTCTTATTAAAATCTAGGTCTTTGTGTTGCTGCTGTACTTTCGTCTTTTCTAGAATTTCTTATAAATGAACTCATATTCTAGGTGGTCTTTTGTGTTTGGCCTCTTTCACTTAGTGTAATAATGCTTTGAACTTCACCCATGTTTTGTGTTTCAGCAGTTTCATTTATTTGCTGAGTGTGCTTTTTATTTCCTTGCTGAATATTTATTTTATATGCTGAGTAGTCCATTGTATGAGCTGCTTTTTTTTTTTTAATTTTTCTGCTCATCAGTTGATAGTTTCCATTTTTTGGCTTTTGTCTTCACTACTTCTGTGTTAGCTTTTATTTACTATAACAAAATACTTGAGTTAACTTAAAAAGAGGAAAAAAGGTTATTTTGACCCATAGTTTTGCAGGTTCCAGTCCATGATCTATTAGCCCCATTGATTTGGGTAGCATATCATAGAGAGAGTGTGTGGAGGAGCAAAACCACGCACATCAGGAGCCAGAGAGCCAAGGAAAAGGAGAGAAAGGTCCAAGGTTCCTTTCTAGAGCAGGCCTCAGTTGGATTAGGGACCTCCTAAAGCCTCTACCTCTCAAACTTTGTCCTACCATCTACCAGTACTGCTACCCTGGGGACCATTCTTTAACACCTGGACCTTGGGGGAGCTTTCAGTATTCAAACTGTTCCAGCTTCCGTGACCATTCGTGTACAAATCTTTTTGTGATTGTGTGTTTTTATTTCTCTTGGGTAAATAGGAGTGGACTGACTCAGTTTTATCTTAACTGTGTGTTTAATTTTGTAGGAAAATGGCAACTGTGAACAAGGCCCTAGGTTTGATCCCTAACACCAAAAACCCAAACAAACAAAACCCAAGAAACTTCTAGCTCTTTTCTGTATAATTTTGCATTTTCATCAGCAGTGTATTAGAGGTCTAGGAGTTCCACATGTATTCCTACACTTTATATTATCAGACTTTTTAATTGTGAGCCTACTAATAGATATGTAGTCAGATGTCACTGTGGATCCAATTTGCATTTATCTAATGACGTGAATTTTGAGCATCTTTTCTTGTACCTGTTTGTCATCTGCATATATTTTTTGTGATTTGTGTGTTCAGGTCTTTATTGCATCTTCTAGAATTGTAAGGGTTATTTATATTATTCTTGGAACAGGTCTTTTATAGAATGTGTGCAGATTTTTCTTCCTGCTGATTGGCTTGCCCTTTTCTTTATAGTTTAAGAACAAAGATTTTTCATTTGGAGACTTTCTTATCAATTCTTTTTCTTTATGATTGATAACTTTCTTATGAATTAAGGAATGTTAGTCTATCTCAAACTCAGAAAAATTTTCTCTGTGTTCTCTTCTAGTACTTCTGTAGGTTTTATATTTTACATTGAGGATGTGATGTATTATAAGTTGATTTTTGCATATACCATGAGATAGAGATTGAGATATGATAGTATGATTAAAAAATGTATTAGGGACCTCCCAAAGCCTCTACCTCTCAAACTTTGTCCTACCATCATAGCAAAGGGTCCTAAAAACCCTGAAAATTTCCTGAATGGTGAGAAGGCCTTCTCTTTGATAGAGATGATATAAGGTATGGCTGCCAGCTGGCTTCAGGATGGAGATTTCTAGTTAGGAAAACAATTGTGGCATCAGAGGGTTAGAAATTCTAGCATCCTTGCTCTCAACCACTGGGTTATAGCGAGGGGCAGAGATTTGAGTTCAGTCACCAGTGACCAATGATCTAATTAGTCAGGCCTGTGTAAGAAACCTATGTTAAAAATAGTGGGATTCAGAGAGCTTCTAAGTCGGGAAACACATTGATGTGCTGGAGAAGACGGGGAGTGCCGCATCCCTTGCCCTATGAATCTGTTTCTTCATAATACAGCTATAAAAGCAAGTAAAGGGTTTTCCTGAATTCTAAGAGTTATAGTGAATTAATGAATCTGAGGAGGGGCTTATGGAAACCCCCAATTGGTTTCCATAAGTTAGTCAGAAGTATCAGTTGCCCTTGGGATTTGTGGTTGTTATCTGAAGTGAGGACAGTTTGGGACAACTGAGCCCTTAGCTTCTGGGGTTTGTACTAACTTTGGGAGTTAGTATTAGAATTTAATTGGATTGTTGTATACCCAGTTGGTATTGGAGAATTGGGATAGACGACCCCCCCCCCAAATTTGGTATTAGAAATAGTATTAGAAAAAATAATATTGTTGGTGAAAGCTCAGTCCTTGTCCCTGATGCCAATCCAATAATGTGGACACGGTTTTGGAAAAAAGAAGGAGAAAGAAGGTTTATTGCTTTGTTATCAGAGGAGAAACACAAGGTACTCCTGTCCCAAAGGCTGCAGTTCTCCCCATCAGCAGGAACAGGGGGCGTTTAAAGAGGTGACTCAAAGGCTACATTCCACAGGTTCTGTCTAGATGTCTAGAGTCATAATTCACTTGTTAATTTGGAAGATAGTCATTTCTGAGATCTTCTGGTGCCATCCCCAAAGCCTAGATGACTTTGTTCCTATGGTGGGTGTCTACTAGGGACAGATAACTCTGCCCTGGATGGAGAATAAAGGTAATCCTGTTTCCCTTGATATTAGGGATGGGGAGGGAGATTAGGAAGGAGCAGGGAGAGAGGAAGAGAAAGAAACATGTCCATTTAAAAAATAAATTGTAGTGTTAGAGCAGCAAGGCGTATATTCAAAGCATAAAGTGGACACTGTTGCAGTATCATGATTGGTGTCCGGCATGGAGTTTGCTAGATGGACTCACAGAAGTCAGAAGAGTGCTCTACTTAGCTTGTTACCATTTCTAGTTTATCCACTGGCTAAAAGTAAGGAAGAACCAAATATTGTCTGTAAAAAAGTAAATAATAATAGATCACCTCATTCTCCTATTCAGTCCCCAGGAATACAGTGTACAGGAGGCAGAATCCAAGGCTCCCAGAGCTGCTGTGTCTGAATCCAGGAGCTTGTGAACATGTGACCTTACATGCTAAAGGGGACTTGGCAGAGAGGAGTTTTCTTGATTTACCCAAAGGGCCCAGGGTAAAATCAAGGGTCCACATGAGAGGAGACAGAAGGAATCTGAGAAGGAGAAATGACGAGAGAAGCAGAAATTATAGGGACGCAAAGAAAGGGCCCTGGGCCAAGGAATACAGACAGCCTGGAGAAGCCCAAGAGGCAAAGACGCGCGTCCGGAGCTTCTGGGAGGAAGGCAGCCACGCCAGCCCATTTCAGACTTCTGCCTAGAGCTGCCGAGTCGCCCCTCTGAGTCTGTGGTTGTGGTCCCGCAGCGGGGAAAAATGATGCCAAGTGTGCGAGGTGTCTTCTACTGCGGCCGCCACCTTCTTCCCAGGCTCCCGCTGCTTGCTGTCTCCTCCTGTCCACTTCCCTTCTTACTCTGTGCCAGCCAGAGCTCATTCTCCTCCTGGGCTCATGGCTCTGTGTTCCCTTTGCTTGGAAAAGCCTCTGCTCAAATGTCATAGAAAGTGGTTCTCATCACTTTTGCTGAAGCAGACCTCCCTGCTTCCCCCACTTCTGTCGTGTTTTTCTGTATTTAGAACTTCATCTTTGAACTTTTCAGTTCCTCAATTTATTTTTCACGGTTTATTATCACTATTATTTTCACTACTTATTTATAACCCTCACCCATAGTTGGGCTTCTTCCCTGCCTTCAGGGGAAGGCCTATTGCCAGAACAGTGTGTGGACCGTAGAAGGTAGTTTAGCAAGTAGTTCACAGGACGGCTGTGTCAACAGTTTTGAATGGTGAGGAAGTAACATTGGCAAAGTGTCATGATTAAATAAAATGAGCTTTGTTACACAGGACATGTGTAGGTGGCTTGTGTGGTTAAGAAGGATGACTTGTTCTTGAGATAATGTCAGAGTCTCACAGATAGGAGATTATAACTAGGGAACCAGTAAAAGCTGACCCTTCTCTTCCCCTCATGAATTTGAAGTGGGGGACTGGTGTGGATTAAAGTATCAGTTTAATTACTTACTGTTAAAACGATTTGGAAATGTGATTTAGACACAGGTCCAAATGGATTCTCAGTTCTTTCACTGCCTCCAATAACAGAGATGCTTTGGAAGGGCAGAGTTGCTTGGGGGTGAGCAGAGAATAGGCTGCTCTGGAAGGTGGACAGATGATCAGAAGACCTGAGCTGTTTTCCCTTAGTCCCCTCGATCCAAGCTGACTGGCTGGGTTGTAAGGAGGGCCTTGGGGCAGCGAGGAGCAAGAGGGTCTTCCGAGAAGCAGGCTGAGCCAGTTCTTGAGCTGGGTCAGGATTGGGAGAGCTCCAGCTAGAAAAGCAGAGTTAAACAACTTAGAAAAAAGTGAGCTTTTTATCAGTCGACTCTTGGCAGTTGATCTTGAGCAGTTGATCTTGCTTTCTTAGGGGTTTCTCTGGGAAGTGGCATTATTCTGGCTATCAGCAAACATTTTTCAGTCATAGGCAGATATTTTAGGCTTTTGGGCACCTTACAAACTTCGTCACATATTCCTTATTTTACTTTTAAAACCCTTTAGAAAAGTGAAGACCATTTTTGA
The DNA here is from genome assembly GCF_045843805.1 of Urocitellus parryii. Taxonomy (NCBI): domain Eukaryota; kingdom Metazoa; phylum Chordata; class Mammalia; order Rodentia; family Sciuridae; genus Urocitellus; species Urocitellus parryii. The sequence goes on along the minus strand of NC_135543.1, from coordinate 70,518,543 downwards.
GGGCTGTATTAGTAGTCCATTTTGTGTTATTGTAACAAAACACTTGGGTCAGGATACTTTATAAAGAAAAGAGATTTATTTTGGCTAACAGTTCAGGAGGTGCAGGGTCTAGGAGCCTCTTTCGATGATGGTCTTCTTGCTAACAGAGTCCTGAACAGTAGTGCAGAGCATCTCATGGCAAGAGGCAGGGAGTATGTGTGTGTATGTATCTTCTGGTCTTTCTCCATCTTCATGTAAAATTATCGGATTCATTAATTGGCTGCACCCTGATGACCTTATCTAATCCTATTCACATCCCAGAGGTCCAGTCTCTGAACCTTAAGTTAGATTAAATTTTCACTCTTTTCATACCTCATGCTTGGGTAAGACTGGCCTGTCCTGGCTGCTGTTTACTGACCCATGGTCCTGACTCAGTTGTTTTCTCTCCTCTTTGCTTAAACCAGTCCATTCCCTGGAACCTGGCCCCTCTGCAGCTGCAGGAGCCAGGGTGAGAGACATTGGGCGGAGGGAAGAAGCCAGAGAGGCCTGGCTGTGGAGGTGTTATGTCTTGGCCTGTAGTAAAAGTGTTCACGGATCTGCAAACAGCTGGACTACTCATAGTTCAAGAAATATTTTGTTGAGTGACAGCTCATGTGGATGAATGTTAGATTGGAAAGTGAGTACCAATTAGAATGATCTTGAGGTTTATGGTTTCCAAAAACCCCCTGAGGAGAATTTCCATGTGAGTAACTTTGGACTTTTGGGGACAAAATAAGATTGAGATAGATGAAGGTAGTCAGTATTTTTATATTCTCTGTAAAAGTAAAGGCAACATGGTTAATAAATGCCAATCTAGAACTGGGGTTGTGGCTCAGCGGTAGAGCGCTCGCCTCACACACATGAGATCCTGGGTACAACCCTCAGCACCACATAAAAATAAATAAACAAAATAAAGATATTCTGCCCATGTATAACTGAAAAAATATTTTTTTAAAAATGCCAATCTAATTTACTCACGTTAAAAGCAATCCTTTCATGTGTTTGGAGGAGATGGTCCAGCACCCTTACTCCAGCTCAGTCCAAGGTGCGGAGTCTGGTTTTGTCTAGTGGGAATGGGGTTTGAGGAGTCAAGGTCTGGGGGCTCCATGTGCTCATTATTGTTTCATTGTCTTTGCTACTAGGCCCTTTCCTGAGACAGAGCTCAGAAATAGATAAATTCTATATTATATACATACACATGTATTTAAATCAATTCTTTATTTATACGTTGAAAACCATGAGTTCATATGACACCTGTGTTTCTAGTTCAACACCGCAGAGTTCGCATCTTCTCTTCTCCCGTTCCATATTTGTGTTGCCAGCTCAGTCCTGTCATACTCAGAAGGAGTTTCAGAATTGCTGATCCAAACCACTCTGACAAACAAATTGCTGATCCAAAACTCTCTAACCAGAACTTATTATTTATTTATTTAGACTGAGAGTATATGATCTGTAATCATAGGTGATACTAGCAGTATTGTTTTGAAAGTTACTTATGTTATTTCTCCTTCATTGTAGTTGTTTTATTTATTGAAATTAAAGCTAGGTGTATGTACTTTTGTTAATTTTATTTTCAATACATAAAATATTAACTTTGGTTTCAAAAGTCAAAACTAGTTAGAGATAAGAGAAGTATCTTGCTCTTTCCAATCCCTTTCCTCCAGTTCTTACCCTTAAGGGAGTTAATGGATGTCATTAGTTTCTAGATTATACTTCATATGCTTCCTTTTGCAAAATTAAGGATATATCCACGTATTAACCTACTTACATTCTTTCTTACATAAGTTGCAGTGTGTGTCTGTGTGTTTTGTAGTTAGCAGTACCTCCTGGGCATCATTTCATATTCATAGAAATGTGATACCTAGGTGTGTATGAGTGGTTATTGAGGCGTTTTCAAGATGGAGAGGTTACCACAGTTTGCATGTGTATGGAATTGATCCTGTCCTTGTGGAGAGGGAGAACTGATGTCACTTTTAGTAGAGAAGCTTTGAAGTGTGCCAGTGAGGCTGGGGTGCTGGACAGAGTGGGAGGTTTTGGTTTTGGTTGGTAAAAGGATACTTTATTTTGAGGAAAAAAAAATGAAGTCCTGTTTATTAGAGTCTTAAATTCGGATAGAATTCGATGACAGTGAAGGTACTATAAAAACTTACTTGATAATTTTTAAAGATTCAAGTTTTATATTGAATGGGAGTTAAATGTGACTTGGGATCCTAGGTGAGGAGGTGTGTGTTATTTAGTGCTCGAGAAGCTGTGAGGGGAGTCTTGTCTTACCAAGAAGGCAGTGCTCTTTGACATCACCTGGTTCCTCCTAGTCCAAATTTTATCTCGAAATTTCCTGTAATAATTGAGACCAATAACAGTCTCTACCAGTCAAGATCCGTTTATTGAGAAGAGATAAGAACTGAAGCAGAACCAATTTATCATTCATAAATCATCATCTAGGAGATGGTGAGTTCTCATTGTCATAACAGAAAAAATGATCAAAATTGACTTAAACTGTAAGGCTGTTAGGATTGCCTGAATCCAGAGATTCTGAATTTTTCTGTAATTCCTTTGTGTTTCCTCTGTATTTGAGCTTTATCCTCAGCTTGGTAGCCTGAAGCTTCTGCAGTTCGGGGCTTTACATCCACATATGACCTTGTTGATGGGAAGAGAATACTTCCAATCTAAAACCTGTAGCTCTCAGGCAGATCTTGGTCTGACTGCTTAGGAGAATGGACTATCCTGATTAGCTCAAGTCAACTGGGGCCCACCCCTAGGGGTGGGGGGTAGGTTAATTTTTCCAATATGTGGATGGGGAAATAATGAGGGCAGACGCCAGAACAAAAATAAGGCAACATTAGGAAACATAATGAGAGGCACAGATGCTAAGTTGAAGGTCATAGTCAATAGATGGTTAGTATTTACGGTTTTTAAAAATTTCTGCTCTCACCTGTTTTCATTGGGGCCCAATTAACAAGAAAACATGTATTTCATTCATTCTTTATTTTTTTTGAAGTGCCTTCTACATGTCAGGTACAGTTCTAGGATCTGGGGATGTAGCCATGAATAAGTCAGAAATAACCTCTGCTTTTGTGGAGCCTCCAAAGGCAATGGGAAGGACCTCATGGTTTTGCTAAGAGGATGTGTATGATAGTATTCCTAAATCTTCTGTGGTATCTGCAAGAACATTTACATTATGTAGCTTGTAACTTACATATAGGAAGGCAAATGTGTGTACAAAGGGGATGGGAAAGAAATAGATGGCACAGAAATAAAAACTAATCATTGGCTTGATTATTCTGACTTTATAAATCTAACAATGAAAATATTTTGAAGTCAGGGATCAAAGTCTTCCACTGTCTTCTCAACAAAATTGAGCCATCATCATTTCAAAAGCACTGCATTTCTACATTGCAAATGCAAGATGAACCAAGAGTAAATATATATCTATTAGAGATATATTTGAAATATATCTATTGAAATATTTATAAAGTCAGTCTTTATAAACCTGTGTATTCCAGGTTCATGCATGAGTTAAACAGTTTGATTCAAATGACTCATCCCTTTATGTGTGTTTGGGTATATTTGTGAGCATGTATGTGTATATTTGCATATGTGTATGTATATATAGGGTGTGTGAATATAGATTTACATGCATATACCAGGAAGATGTATAATAAAATACAGTTTTGCTGTGTTTAATTTTTTGTTACGTTTACTAATAATTTTCACCTTCTTTTTACTTTCCCTTAAATTATTTGTAAAATGACTAAATATTAAACAAAATCAAGAGTCGACTGGCCCCTTCTGCTAGAGTGTTGGCTATTTTGCCTAGTCTGCTGAGGGTTAATGTTAGGCACGTATATGGATCATTTTTCGTAGTGGTTGATGACAAGGAATTCTTTTCAAGTACACTTCAAAAGTTGTGGAATACAGGTTACAGGTGTGATACACTGTGTTTTAGGAAAGAAGAAAGGCTTACATGAATAAACTAAGCATCCAATTTCAGTGACAGAAATAACTACAGAATAAGCTCAAAATAGTGTAGAAGGAAGTGAAGTGAGTCTAAACTAATGACATGGAAAACACAAATTCAGTAATCAGGAGAATGAAGCCTATCTGATTCTTTGAAAAGTCAAATAGACATTTGACAAGATTAATCATGGGTGAGGGAACAAATACAAAATAGGTAAGATAATATTGAGAACAAAATTATTCTAGTAAATATTCAGGATTTTAGGTGGGATGGATAAATTACTAGAAAATAAAACTTGCCCCAAACTGACTTACTAGAAAATTTTAGTAATCCCAGAACAGTATGCTGTGGTTAAACATCTTTCCACACAAAAAGCACCTGGCTTTGAGAACTGTTTTAGTCAGCTTTTCATTTTTGTCTGACCAAAAGACCTGATAAGAACAACTTAGAGGAGGTGAAGTTTCTTTTGGCTCACGGTTTCAGAGCTTATGTCCATGGTTGACCGACTCCATGTCTCTGAGCCTCAAGTGAAGCAGAATATGGTGGAAGCATGTGGCAGAGGAAAGCAGTTCCGAGCTGAGCTTGGCATCGAGGAAGTGCGGAGAGAGAGCTCAACTCACGGGGACAAACTATAAATCCCAGTTTGTGCTCCCAGTAGCCTACTTCCTTCAGCTGCAACCTATCTGTCTACCGTTGCCACAGTTAATTCATATCAGTGTATTAATCCAACTCATAGTCTAATTATTTCACTTCTGAACCTTCTCACACATGAACTTTTGGGGGACATCTCATTTCTAGACCATATCGGTGTCTTTGAAGTAATATTCTACCCAAATGTTCACGGAAGAGATTACACTTTTTTATACACACAGAAGAAGAGGACACTTTCCCAGCTCATTTTGTGAGACCAGGAAAGCCCTGATACAGTCACCCCTTAGGAGCAGCACAGGAAAGGAAAACAACATACTGCTTTCCTGATCTTAGCTGGGCTTATCCCGGGATACACAGAGCATATGCTCTATCTAGTGCTCTATCTAGTTGGAGATTTAGCTGTGTGAGAGCCATTGGTCATCTTATCTTGATCTTTGGTTTGAATGGAGGGAATAAAAACCCTTGTGGAGTGGGCTCAGGAAAGACCAGGGTGCTTGAATTAGTACCAGATGTATACAAACACTGGAATGATTGAGAAGTGATGACTTCACTCACAGCACCATAAGGCTTACAAACTTGGGAGCAGTTTCATCTTTTGCTTCTGTGGAAAATGTAGCTAATTTCTCATCCACTAGGTTGGCCCAGTTTAATAAGTCAGGGTTCAAGAGAAACAGAACCAATAGGATATAAAAGGAGATTTATTATGAGGGATTGCTCATCCAATTATGCAGATGGAGAAGTTCCAAAATCTACACCTGCAAGCTGGAGACCTTGGAAAGCCAGGGGTATAGTTAGTCCAAGTCTAAATGCCTGAGAACCAGGGGAGCCAACAATGTAAATTCCAGTCCAAAGGCAGAAAAAGATGAAATGAGTTCAAGCAATAAAGCAGGGGGAAAGAGGGCTGAATTCCTTCTTCCTCTGCCTTTTCAGGCCCTCAATAGATTAGATGATGTTCAACCACATTGGGAGCACGGTTCTTCAAACCCCAAATTGAAATGCTCATCTCATCCTGAAATGCTCTCCTAGATGCACCCTTTGATCTGCTTAATCATGTTAACACATGAAGGTAACCATCACAGTAAGTATGGCAGGGCCACATACTGGAGATAAGGTGGAGCAGTGCACTGCTGGTGGCAGTGTGCAGAGAAGACCACTTTGGAAAACAATTTGGTATTAGTGGCATCATTATCCATGGGTATATGAAGTAATGGGAAGAGAGGAGATGGTTCTTAATTCCGATGCATTATTGGTAAATGTTTACACTCAGCATTTAATAGCAGTTTCACAATATATTTATGCTTTAGTCAACTCTGTGCTAATAATGCTTGTAATGAAAGTTCAGTCTGGAAAAAACTGCCACTTTATAGTTACAGGAAATTGAATAAAAACTAATTCAGTTATATACATATGTGGATGCAAGAAACTGACAAGGCTAACAAACGATTTTAAGATATCGACACTGGTTATATGAGGAAAAAAGTTACAGGAAAGTTGCTGTGGTTTGAATATGATTTATTCTAAACGTAACATTGAAGTTTGATTGTCTTTGTGGTGATTTTGGGATTTGGTCTTTAAGAAATGATTAAGTCAATAAGAGATTATACTATTTTGTTTTTTTCAGTATTGGGGCTTGAACCCAGGGTGCTGAGAGAGTCTCTCTAAGTTGTCCATGCAGTCTTGAACTTGGTACCCTTCTACTTAAGCCTTGAGAGTACCAATGTCCACCCTGTGCTTGGTTAAATTATGCCTTTCTTTTAGGACTGGGTTAATTCTTGTGGTAGTAACCCAGGGCTCAGTTAACTGCCTTGAGAGTAGGTTTTTATACACTGAAGCTTCTCCTCTTGTGTTCTCTTCCCTGACTCTCCCCTTGCTTTTCCCCTTCCCTGCATGAGTTGAAATAGCATGAAGCCCTTGATAGTGCCATGGTCTTGGACTTCCTAGTTTTCTCTATTTCTTTCTTCCCTATTTTTTATTTCTTAATATTTGATAAGGGTATTTGCCTGCTTGTTTTGTCAGTTACTAAGAGCGTCTGTTAGAAATCTACTGTGATAGTGATTTGTCACTTTTTATTTCACGTTCTATAAGTCTTTGATTTATGTATATTGGGGGCTGTCTTTTGTCTATTGCTAATTTAGAATTTTTATGACTTTTAGTAGATAATCTTACTTATTACTATATAGTGACCCTCTGGCTTGAGTTATGTTTCTAACCTTAGATTTACTTTTTCAAAATTAGGATATCTTTTCAGGTTTACATTTGGTTAGTGTTTGCATATTTTTTTTATCCCTTTACCTTAGCCATTATGCACCCTTGCATTTTAAGCTACAGCTCTTAAAAATAGTGGACCTATGGTGAAAAATTATGTGTGTGTGTAAATGTCTTTATTTCATTATCATTTTTTTCTTTTTAAAAATTCTAATTAGTTATACATGACAGAATCCATTTTGACACATCATACATAAATGAAGTATCACTTCTCGTTCTTCTGGTTGTACATGATGTCGAGTTACACAGGTCGTGTAATCAACTCTGCACATAGGGTGATAATGTCCAATTCATTCATTCCCCTCGGCCTAATCCAAAGTAACTCTCTTCTTCCCTCCCCCAACCCCTTATTGTGGATTAGCATCTGCATATCAGAGAAAACATTTAGCCTTTGGTTCTTTGGGATTTTGCTTCACATGATATTCTCCAACTCCACCCATTTACCTGAAAATGCCATAATTTCATTCTTATTTAAGGCTGAGTAATATATCACTGTATGTATATATAATATATATATATATCACAATTTTTTATTCCATTCATCTGTTGAAGGGCACCTAGGTTGGTTCTTTAGTTTAGCTAATGTAAATTGAGCTGGTAGAAACGTCGATGTGTCACTGTCGTATGCTGATTTTAAGTCCTTTGTGTATAACAAGGAGTGGGATAACTGGGTAAAGTGGTGGTGGTTCCACTCCCAGTTTCCCAAGGATTCTTCATACTGCTTTCTAGATTGGCTGCACCAATTTGCAGTCCCTCTAGCAATGTTCGAGAGTGTGCCTCCCCCTCCCCCATCCTCGCCAACACTTACTGTTGCTTGTATTCCTGATAATTACCATTCTGACTGGAGATGAAACCTTAGAGCAGTTTTGATTTTCATTTCTATAATTACTAGAGATTGATTTTTTTTAAATATATTTGTCCATCAATTGTGTATCTTCTGTGAAGGGTCTGTTCACTTTCTTAGCCCATTTATTGATTGGGTTGTTTGCTTTTTTGGTGTTGAGTTTTTTGAATTATTTTCTCTTAAACATTTTTTTTAGATGTTAATGGACCTTTATTTTATTCATTTATTTGTATGCTGTGCTGAGAATTGAATCCATTGCCTCAAACATGCCAAGCAAGTGCTCTAAGTGCTCTACCACTGAGCCACAATTCCAGCCTGCAAGCTCTTTATATATGCTGGAGATTGGTAAAGATTTTCTCCTATTCTGTAGGCTGTCTCTTCACGTTATGTTTCCTTTGCTGTGAAGAAGCTGTTTAGTTTGATTCCATCCTGTTTATTGATTCTTGATTTTACTTCTTGTGCTTTAGGAGTCCTGTTAAGGAACCTGGTTCCTAAGCCGACATGGTAGAGATTTGGGCCTTTTCTTCTGTTAGACACAGGGTCTGTGTTTTAGTGTCTAAGTCTTTGATAAACTTTGAGTTGGTTTTGTGCAGGGTGAGAGATAGGGGTTTAATTTCATTTTGCTACATGTGGATTTCCAGTTTTTCCAGCACTGTTTGTTGAAAAAGCTATCTTTTCTACCATGTCTGTTTTTTGGTGCCTTTCACTATTGGTATTTTGTTTTGGTACTAGGGATTGAACTCGGGCACTGAGCCACATCCCCAGCCCTATTTTTGTGTTTTATTTAGAGACGGGGTCTCACTGAGTTGCTTAGCACCTTGCTTTTGCTGAGGTTGGCTTTGAACTCACAGTCCTCCTGTCTCAGCCTCCAGAGCTGCTGGGATTACAGGTTTGCTACCACCATGCCGGCAAACTATCATTTTTGAAGGATGTTTGCTTAGTTGAAAAGCCTAATTTTAGTATTTCTTCTTATCCAAAGAAGAATCATTTCCAGATCCTCACTGGAGGCCTGAAGCTGTGGATAGTATTGAACCCTGTGTATACTGTTTTTTTCCATATTGAAACCTCTCACTTTTTCACTTAAATGTAGCCCTCATAGCTTAAACCTTCTCTTTGGAATATTTCAGTTGCTAGCATCACAACTTTTATACTTTGGGACCATTATGAAGTAAAATAAGGGTTATTTAAACACAAGCACTGCGATACCAAGACAGTTGATCTGATGATGGAGATGGCTACTGAGTGACTAACAGGCATACAGTGTGGATATGATGGACAAAGGGATGATTCACATTCTGGGTGAGATGAAGTAGGATGATGTGAGATTTCGTCTTGGTACTCAAAATAGTGTGCAATTTAAAATGGAGAAAGTATTTTCTTTTTTCTCTGATTTTGTTCAAGTTGGACTGAGGCCAACTGCATGTAACTAAAAGTATAGAAAGCAGTTGTGGGAAAGAGAAACTACTATATTCTCTTTACCCATGTTAAAAATGCCATCCATTTTCCATTAAGAAGTCAGCAGTCTTATTCTTTTTAAAGATATTTGTCTTTTTTTCTTTGTAAGCTTCTGTGATTTTCTTTTTTCTTTGTCTTTCAGCATTTATTCTTGGTGTGCTTTCTTCCCCCATTTCCCATTCTTTATCGATGTGTTATAATTATATCTAATAGTGTGATTTGTTGTTACACATTTGCAAATGTACATGATATAAAACGTAGTTTGGTCAGTATCCTTCTCCAGTATTTCCTCTTTCCCTATCCTTCTCCCTCCCCAGTCCCTTTCATATACTTTACTGATCTCTTATTTTCATGAGACTGGTACCCTCCTTCTTTTTTTTTTTATTGTGTCTAAGTTCCATATATGATCTCCATATGATTTTTGCCTTTCTGAGTTTGGCTTATTTCACTTAACATAATATTTTTAAGTTACATCTGTTTTCCTGTAAATGATATAATTTCATTCTTTATGGATGAATAGAACTCTGTTGTGATGTATATGCCACATTTATTTTGTCCATTCAAACATTGATGGACATTAGGCTGGTTCGATTATTTGGCTATTGTGACTTGTGCTTCTATCAACATTGGTATGCATGCATTATTATAGTATGATGACTTTAGTTCTTTGAGACAGATACCAAGGACTGTTATAGCTGGGTCATGTGGTAGTTCCATTTTTAGTCTTTTCAAGAACCTCCATACTGATTTCCATAGTGATTGTACTAATTTACAGTCCCATTTATAATGTAAAAATGTTCCTTTCCTGCCCAAATCCTTTCCAGCATTTATTATTGCTTATGTTCTGGATGGCTGACATTCTAACTGGAGTGAGATGAAATCTCAGTGTAGTTTTGATTTGCATATCCCTAATTGCCAAAGATGTTGAACATTTTCTCATTTATTTGTTGGCCATTTGTATTTCCTCTTTTTGAGAAGTATCTGTTTAGTTCATTTGCCCAATAATTGATTGGGTTACTTCTTTTTCTGGTGGTAAAGTTTTTGAGTTCTTTACACATTTTGGATGTTAATCTTTTAGCAGAATAGCTGGCAAAGATTTCCTCCTGTTCTGTAGCCTCCCAGTTCATGCTCTGAATTATTTCCTTTGCTATGCAGAAGCTTTTTAATTTGATGCTATGTCATTATTAATCCTTGGAATTATTTCCTGAGCTGTAGGAATCCTGTTGAGGAAGTCATTGCTTGTACCTGTATGTAGGGACTGTTGATCTTATGTCTTATTCTAGGAATTGTGAAGTTATCTGTTTTAACATCTATGCCTTTGATCCATTTTAAGTTGACTTTTGTGCAGGATTAGAGATAGGGATCTAGTCTTATTCTTCCTAGTATGGATAACCAGTTTCCACATCAACATTTGTTAAAAATGCTGTCTTTTTTCCAACATATTTTTTCATGCCTTTGTCAATAATTGGTTGACTGTATCTATATGGGTTTGTCTCTGTGTCTTCTATTTTGTTTTTTTTTTTTTTTAAAGAGAGAGTGAGAGAGGAGAGAGAGAGAGAGAGAGAGAATTTTTTTTTTTTAATATTTATTTTTTAGTTCTCGGCGGACACAACATCTTTATTGGTATGTGGTGCTGAGGATCGAACCCGGGCCGCACGCATGCCAGGCGAGCGCGCTACCGCTGAGCCACATCTCCAGCCCCTCTGTGTCTTCTATTTTGTCCCATTGGTCAGTGTGTCTGTTTTTATGCCAGTACCATGCATATACCTCTGTAGTGTAATTTGATGTCAGGTATTGTGATGCTTCCAGTATAGTTTTCTTAGAATTACTTTGGCTGTTTTGTCTTTCAATAAATTTTAGTAGTTTTTTTCCCTAGTTCTGTAAAGAAAGTCACTGGTGTTTTGATGGGGATTGCATTGAATCTCTATATTGCGTTGGGTAATATGGCCTTTTATCAATATTAATCTGCCTACCCACAAACATGGGAGTTCTTTTCATGGTTTACTATCTTCTTCAATTTCTTTCTTCAGTATTCTAAAATTTTCAGTGTAGAGCTCTTTCTCCTTGTTGCTTAGATTATTCCTAGATATTTATTTATTTTTTTAGGTTATTGTGAATGGAATTTTTTTCCTAATTTCTTTTTCAGCTAATTGTTGTATAGGAAAGCTGGTACTTGTTTTTCTGTGTTGATTTTGTATCCTGCTACTTTGCTGCATTTGTTTATTAATCTGGAAGTCTTCTGGTGGAACCTTTCACATCTCCTAAGCTTAGGATCATATTATGTGTAAACAGTGATAATTTGACTTATTTCTTTCTCATTTGTATTTCTTTTATTTCTTTCTCTTGTCTAATTGCTCTGGCTAGAACTTCTGGTACTATATTGAATAAGAATGGTAAGAGTGGAGATCCTTGTCTCATTCTAGATTTTAGAGGAAGAGCTTTCAGTTTTTACCTGTTCACTGTGGTGCTGGATTTGAGATTATTGTATGTAATCTTATGATGTTGAGGTAAGTTCCTTCTATCCTTAGTTTTTTTTTTCAGTGTTTTCATCATGAATGGGTGCTGAATTTTGTCAAAGGCTTTCTTTACATCTTTTGAAAATGACTGTGATTTTTGTCCTTAATTTTATTCATGTGGTAAATTATATCTATTCATTTGCATATGTTAAGCCTTGCATCTCGGGAATGAAACCATCTTGGTTATGATGTGTAATCTTCTTAATGTGTTGTTAAATATGATTTGCTAATACATTTTTAATGATTTTTACATCTGTGCTCATAAGGGATATTAGTCTGTAGTTTTCCTTGCTTGATTTGTTCTTATCTGGTTTTGATATAAAAACTGGCTTCTTTGAATGAAATTGGAAATGTTTCACTCTGTTTCATGGAATAATTTGAGGACCATTATCATTAGTTCTCTGAAGGTCTAGTAGAATATAGTGGAGATCCAGTTGGCTCTGGGCTTTTTATCTATTGGAAGCCTTTTAATTTCTGCTTCTGTTTCATTGATTGTTTTTGGTCTGTTTAGGTTTTCTATATCTTCCTGGTTCCATTTAGGCATATATCCATTTCTTTTAGGTTTTTCAATTTATTGGCATATAAGTTTTCAAAGTAGTCTTTTATGATTCTTTAGATTTCTCTGATACCCGTGGTGATTTCTCCTTTTTCATCTCTAATTTTATTAATTTGGATCTTCTCCCTTTTTCTTTGGATCAGTTTGGCTAAGGGTTTATCTATTTTGCTTGTCTCTTTAAATAACTCTATTGATCCCATGCTTTTTAAAAAATTCAGCATGTCATTGATTCTGGCTTGATTTTAATTATTTCCTTTCTTCCACTGATTTTGGAATTCTTTTGTTCTTTTTTTCCCCCTGTGGTCTTGAGGAACATCATTAGGTTGTCTATTTAAGGATCTTTTGGATTCTCTCGTGCAGGTACTCACGGGAATAAACTTTCCTCTTAGAGTTGCCTTCGTAGTGTCCCAGAGGTTTTGGTATGTTTTATCACTGATCTCATTTCTTTCTAACAATTTTTAATGGTCTCCCCTGACTTTTATCACCTATTCATCATTTAGAAGTGTATTGTTCAATCTCTGTGCATGTGTTTAAATAGTTTCGGTGCCTTGTGTGTGTGTGTGTGTGTGTGTGTGTGTGTGTGTGTGTTGATTTCTAACTTTATTCCATTATGATCAGATGAGATGCAAGGAAATATATATATATATATATATATATATATAGAGAGAGAGAGAGAGAGAGAGAGAGAGAGAGAGAGTATTTATTTGCTTAGAGTTGCTTTGTAACCTAAAATGTGATCTGTTTTGGAGATTTCATGAGTAGCTGAGAAGAAGTGAATACTGCCATTATTGGATGCATTATTCTATATATGTCTATTCATTTGATTTATAATTTTTAGTCTGATGAGTCTTTACTGAGCTTGTCTGGATGACCTATCTGTTGGTGGGAGAAGTGTGTTGAAATTACCTGGTATTATTGTAGTGGAGTCTCTGAATCCTTAAGTTGAGTTGTATCTGTTTTATGTAATTATGTGCATAAATATTTACTATCATTAGACTTTGTTGGATTGTTCCCTTTACCAGTATGAAGTGACCTTATTTGTCTCTTCTGATTAATTTTGGCTTGGAGTCTGCTTTGTCAGATATAAAAGTAGCTATTCCTGCTTGTTTTCAGGCTTCATTTGTAATATATGTATGTCTGCCTATAAGGTGAGTCTTGCAAAGAACATGTAATTGGATCTTGTTGTTTCAGCCATTCTGCCACCCTATGCCTCCTAATTGGAAAGTTGAGACCATTTATCTTCATTGTTATTATATAGAAAGGTTTATTAATTCCTGCCATTTTGATTTATTTTTGATGTTTAATTTGGTCATGTTTCTAATTTGCTTAGATGTTTTTCAAGTGAGATTTGACTATTTGAGTGCTTTGGGGTCTGTTTTTTATTTCTTTTGTTTGTAGTATGTAAGAATTTTCTGTAGTGGTGGCTTAGTAGTCATGGATTCTTTTAATTTTGCTTAACTACTTCATCTTCAACTCTGAAGGATAGCTCTGCAGGATATAGTAATCATGGTTGATGGTTATTTTATTTCACATTCATTCCACACTCTCCTTGATTTTAGAATTTGCTGAAAAATTAGAATAATTATGATTGACTTTCCTCTAAATGTGACATTTTCTTCTGAGGCTTTCAATATATTTTTTAATAGTTTTTTATTTGTAGATGAACACAATACCTTTATTTTATTTGTTTTTATTTTTTGATGTGGTGCCAGAGATTGAACCCAGTGCCTCACACATGCTAGGCAACCACTGTACCACTGAGCCCCAGCCCCAGCCCCGAGGCTTTCAATATTTTATTCTTGCTCTGTATGTTAGTCATTTTAATTATAATGTGTCTTGGAGAAATTATTTTTGTGTGGGGCTGTACTGGCGATTGACCTCAGGGCACTTGACCACTAAGCCACATCCCTAGCTCTATTTTTTTGTGTTTTATTTAGAGACAGGGTCTCTCTGAGTTGCTTAGCACCTCACCATTGCAGAGACTGGCTTTGAACTCACGATCTTTTTGCCTCAGCCTACTGTATCCTCCTTGGGCTGCATAATAAATGTTTGGTTAGCAGGCATCAGCATCATTGTACATTTCCATGAGAGCTCTTGGGTGACCATGTACATTGTCAGTGAGTAGGAATCTTTTTTGTTTTTAATCCTGAGCAATAGTTCTTAACAGTAGACTGGGTTTAATGATGTTGTAGACAGATGTGTTGTCATTCAGACTTTGTTGTTCTATTTATAAAGCACAGGCAGAGATTTAATATAATTCTTCAAGGGCCCTAGGAGTTTTGAAGTGGTCAAAAGTGAACATTGGATTCGACTACCAATTGCATTATTCCCTAACAAGAGAGTCAGCCTGTCCTTTGAATCTTTGAAGTCAGAAAATGACTTTACTTTTCTATGAAAATCCTAGATGGCCTCTTCTTCCAGGAGAAGGGTGTTTCATCTGTGTTTGGAGACCTGCTGGCAGTGTAGCCACCTTTCTGAGGGGTCGGAGCTGGATCTTCTGGGTAACTTGCAGCAGCTTCTCCATCAACACTTGCTGCCTCACCTTCATGCTGTCGAGATATCTTCTTTCCTTAAACCTTATGAACCATTCTGGGCTAGTTTCAGACTTTTCTTCCAGAGCTTCCTCACCCCTCAGCTTTCAGTGGATTGAAGAGAGATAGGGCCTTGCTCTGGATTAGGGTTAAGGATTGTTGTAGCTGGCTTGATTTTTTTTTTTTTTTCCCCCATCCAGACAACTAGAACTTTATCTATGTCAGTAATGAGGCTCTTTGACTTTCATATCGTTTGTTTATTCATTGGAGTAGTACTGTGAATTTCCTTTAAGAATTTTCTCTTTGCATCCACAACTTTTGTCCAAGAGACCTAACTTCTGGTTTTTCTTAGTTTTCAACATGCCTTCCTAAGCTGTGCTTCAGTGTAATCAATGTGTGTATGATTCCTATTTTCATTTGAATGCTCAGAGGGCATGTTGTGTCCCAGTTAAGTTTGCTTGTCTAATAAAAGCTTGTTTTGTGGTGACCCAATAATAACATCAGAAATCACTGATCACAGATCAGCTTAACAGATATAAGTGCTGAGAAGGTTCAAAATGTGATAATTACCAAAAGGTGGCACAGAGACAAATAGTGAGCATATGCATTTGAGAAAATGGCACCGATAAGACTTTTTGGCACAAGTTGTTACAAACCTTCAATTTGGAAAAAGTGTGTTGTTTATTAAATAAAACAGTGAAACAATTAAATAAGACTGTATGTAAATATATATGAATACGTAAAAACAAATACATGTATATTTTTTCCTATTTATTCATACTGTGGATCTTAGGAACCTCAGTATATGATTTTTTTTTTTAATTGAGAATTTTCACCTTTCACTTAAAGGGAGTACTTTATGGCTTTTCTGTGGCATATCTGAATTCTCAGCATCACTTCTCTTATAGTTTGTGGCCATTGTTAAGTAAAATAGGGGCTACTTGAACATTAACAGCTTGTCTGTAACAGTTCATCTCAAAACTGAGCCCCTAAGTGACTAATATTGTGTTGTGTATACAGTGAGGTTACTCTGGGAAAAAGGGAATGTGTTGGAACCAGAGTTAGGTCTTCATGTCTGGGGTGAGATGGAACAGGACAAAGCAAGGTTTCATCATACAACTCAAGTAGTGCATAATTTAAAACTTAGGAATTCTTGTTTATTTCTGGAATTTTCTACTTAATATTTTTGAACTGTCATGACTGTGGGTAACAAAGAGTGCAAAATGAAAGTGTGGATTAGGAGCTATGCACCTCCCAAGTACTGGGATTGCTGGGCCTTGATAGTTGTTTTGAGGAACCTCCCTGTACTTCTCCATGATGTCTGTACTAATTTGCATTCTTATTCATAGAGCTCAAGAATTCCCTTTTCTTCATTTGCTATCATTTATTTTTGATAATAGCCATTTTAACTGGTGTGAGGTGATACAAAATTATAATTTTTGTATTTTCCCTGATGATTAGTGATACTGAAAATTTTTTCATATACTTGTTGACATTTTATACATCTTTTTATGAGAAGTTTTTGTTAACATCCTTTGCCATTTTTTTAGTCAGATTATTTATTCTTTCGCTATTGTTTGCGTCACTATATATTTTGCACATTAACCCCTTACCGGTTATATAGTTTACACATATTTTTGCCCATTTTGCAGGTTGTCTCTTTACTCTTTTGATTATTTTCTTTGTTATGTAGAAGCTGTTAGTTTGAAGTAATTCCATTTGTCTATTTTTCCTTTAGGTAATATTCTTGTTTTAAAAACTTAGTAAGTGGTTATTATCCTGTGTATCTTTCTGTAAATACATGTTTTATTTAGTGGATTTATCTGTATTTATACTCTTAATTCTTTTCTTTCGTGTGTGTGTGTGTGTGTGTGTGTGTGTGTGACTTTGTTGAATAACTGTTGCCTAATTTTATTTTTTCTTTTTGATGTATATTTAGAATACTTACAGTTCTTTGCTGTTCTGCATATGCTCTGTTGAATGCTATCTTGAGTATTTTTTGTTACATGAGATTTTCTGTACACCTGAGAACTGATGGACTGTATGATATGTGATTTGTTAGCCCCAGTTCTCACTCCCCTGGGAAGTGGGTGAGTTCACGTGCCCCAGCTCTAGCCATACTTGATATCATGTGTGGTCATAATTAATTTATTATGGATTAAAAAGAGAGTAGATAGCCACATGTATGCCTTGTATACTCCCTCATTTATGAGTCTAAGGTGGTGGTGGGAAGGTAGAATGAATGTGAGAACAAAGGTGCTGGCACCACTCTGTAGTCATTTATGCTTATATGACTGTGTTTATTTGTATTTTTAGTGAATAATTACGTTCAAATTTCTTAGTTTTCCTTTCTACTAGAATAACTGCTGGTATCATCCAAACACGGTCTCTTACTTTAAGAATGTGAAGGGGTCCTGAAGCTAGAAAGCTTGAAAAGTGTTGCTTTAAACATGTAATAGCTGTACAAAAAACCAATATTTTATTCTTGTTGAGAGTGGTCATCGGGAAGGAAAACAAAGGTAATTTAGTTCCTTTAATAGATGAAAAAATTAGTTGACTTTTAAAGTTTCGTATTAATTTTAAATAAATTTTCAATTCTTTGCCTTAAAATTCGTTTAAAACAAGATTATATTTGTAAATAAAATACTTTGCAGGTGCTGACCTTAAAGAAAGAGCCAAAATGAATGCCAGTGAAGTTGGACCTTTTGTCTCCAAAATAAGAGCGGTGATTAATGACATAGGTAAGCATAATTAAATTCTCCTTTTAGCATGCCAAAGATGATCTTCAATGTCAGACATAAATAGTTGCATATTGTCTTTATGTATAAACTTTGGTCATATACTTATATTATTACTCATGGCTAATAACTGTCTAATTTATTTGTTATATTCATAATTGCCAAAAATTGGAAATAAATGATTGAACAGACACACAAACTATATATCCATACTAACACAGCATCCTTAGCAGTTGAAAAGAACAAACTGATATGTGCAACAACATGGATGACTGTCAGACATTATGTTGAGCAAAATGAGCTAGATACAAAAGACTGCATACAATATGACTATATGCATAAGAAATTCAAAGGCTTGTGAAACATTTTACTGTTAAATCAAAATGCTGGTTATATCTAAGGGAATTGGTTACTGACTGAGAAAGAAATGAGCAAAATCAGTTCTAAAAAAATCTGATTAGTGCATTATAGTTATGCATAATGGTGAGGTTCATTTTGACATATTCATATATGTCATGTTTAATTTAAAAAATTATGTGAAATATTTTATAATTACAGATACCTCGTATGTATATCTTTTAAATAACTGCCTACACAAAAAATTTATGGATTTGTATTTTTTTGTTTTTTTATATAAATATGGTCATACTATTTCCTTAGAATTATAGTACATGTAGCAGTGTACTTTATTGTTATCAATTTTCAATTTTACTATTACATATTAATGTAGTCTTAGCTAAGATTTTAAATCATTTCTTCATTTAATGAACATTGTAGGTTTTAAAAATTTTTTTTACTGTTTTTGTTATTTATACTCAATCAGTGAATGACCTTTAATGTGGGGACAAGTGCATCAAGTACTGCATACATGGCATATGTTAAGGGCATTGGAGTGGCAGGCCACTCTTCTCGTGCTGGGCATGTGAGTGGCAGACCGCTTACTCACTAGGTGCATCTCTGGGTGTGAAACTGTGTTGCGGACCCTATGCTTGCTCCACAGCCTGCTCCTCGATTGGTTGCTGCAAAGTCAGCAAAAATTGTATTGGTGGCTGCCTGTCATCTGCTTAGCTACTGTCTGAGTATATATGCATGGTAACTGCACAAGAAAATCAGACCTGCTTCCTGCTTGGTCTCTGGAGGGCTTGATCAGGGACTTCGTAGCCATTCTCTCCTCTACCCTGTTCTGTGGACCTCCTCGCTAGACAAGAGAGAGCTTTTACATAAGAGACATTTTTGCATAGACACAGAGTCTTAAACATGAAATTGCTATTCCAAGTATCATTTGTTCATTTTTTATTTTGTAAGTCCTATCAAATTGTATCCCACAAATATAATAATTTATTTATTACAAATTTATTGGTACATTATAATTATATATAATAGTAGGATTCATTATGCCATATTCTTACATTTGCATGATTTGATCAGTCTCATCCTCCCTAATCTTCCCTCTGTTCCACTCCTCCCGCTCCCTTCTCTTTGTCAAGAGAAAAGGTCAGCTAAACATATTAATTTGAAATTTTTCAACTAAGACATGCTTTCCCCCTCTGTAAGTTGTCTTTTCACATCCTTCATCCTTTTGTAGGATTATTTAATAAATATTTATTTTAAAGACTTTTCAGGACACGTTGCTGGGGATCAAACTGGGTCCTCTGGTGTGACAGGCAAGTGTGCTACCACTGAGTTATAACTCAAGCCCTAAAAGAATTTTGTCTGTTAATCTTTTGTTCAGTGTGTTACAGATAATGTCTTTTAATGCACCACCCTAATTTGAGTTTATTAGCTTTAAATTTAAAACTTTTAGTATGTTGACAATACAAGGTTCCCATCTTTATTCTTTTTCCTTGAAGATTTTCTTTGTTGATTCTCATACTTTAGTTCTTCCAGATGAATTTAGTACTTAAATTTTTTTTTTTAAAGCAAAGCAAAGAGGGAAAAAATACTCCGTTGGGTCTTTGATTGGAATGCCACAAAACTCGGACATTTTTATGATACTGAAACCTTTCCAAACATGGTATGCATGGCTCCTGTTTTGGAGCTTCATTCATTTGGGGTGGTGCTCTCATTCATTTTTAAATGACTTCAAGGAAGTTTAATGGTTTTTTTCACATTGGTCTTGTTCTTCTCCCCCCCCACCCCTAGTATTTATTTCTAGTTATTTTTTTAAGCATTTATGCCTTTAAATGTGATCTTCCTCCTACTTTTATAGCAATCTTATTATCATAGGTCCATAGGACAGTTACTGAATTTTTATGTAGTTATTTTATATCAGTCCAGCTTAGTAATAACTTGCGTTATTGTTCTTCCTTAATTTGTATTTTCCACATGAAGTGTTCATTGCCTTATCAATCATTATCAATGAATAAAGCATTTTTATCTTTTATTTTCCCACATTTTTATTAGTGCCTTATAATTATACGTAATAGTGAGAGTCATTGTTACATATTTGTACATGCACATGATCCCAATAATTTAATCTTACATATTTTAATACATATATATTTTTACATTGGCTAAGACCCTTTAAAATATTCATTTGTTGCAACCTTATCTGTTTTAATTTTGGTGAGATTGTTAATGTTTTTTAGTTGAGGAAAAAATGTCAAAGTTTGCTAAATGCTTTTAAAATGTCAGTTAGTATTTATTAGAATTTAGCTCAATTAGCCTGTAATATACAGAGTTATCTTAATAATTGACTTACCAGGGCTACGCTGTCCTGGTATGACTAGAATAAGCCCTACCTGATCATTGTGATTAGGGGTGGAAGTGGTTTTTAATATGGATTCAATTTTGAATATTTCTGGTGTAATCACAAATGAGATTGTTTTAATTTTGTTTTTTTGGTTACTCTTTTCTGGTTTGTTAAAGTTTATTTTGTTCATAGAGCATGGTAAAGCTTTCCATCTTTTCCTGTGTGGTGTAGAGAAGTACTTTCTTACTTAACTGGCTGGTGGAATTTGTTTCCTCTTGGGGCCCAGTGTGGTTTTATTAGTGTCGTTACTCTCTACCCCTCTTTTTTTGGCTAAAATTTAAAGTTTTTTGTGTTGATTTGCATAGTGGTCATGGACTTAATTGCCTCTTCCTCCTGATCTGTGTCCTGTGCTGGTTTGGTCTTAGGCCCCTCCCTGCTTCTCTTTCCAGCCTAAACCTCAGGTTCAGATTCTCCTGAGACAGATAATGAATTTAGTTTAATGTCGATCAGAGAGCTCAGTCTTGGAAGTAAACTTTCATGTTCCCTGTAACTTTTTAAGTATTGGGTTTTAAATTAAGACTGGTCTCGTTGCTTAAGTCACCCTAATGTTTTTTCCAGAATCTCCATTTATGGTTTCTGAACTTGGAACTCATCTTTGCGGCAGCATTTTTCTTTTCTGTGATATAATATAGCTTTTTTCCTCTACATCTTGATCTAGTCTCCTTTTATTCTCCAAGAGCTCCTCAGTATTTCTTATTAATAATTCATTATTGCCACATTTTGGTAGATTTAAAAATTTTAAGGCATCTGTTGTGATGTTCAGTGAGATTTTGAAAGGCATGTAGAAACTTAAGTATCTTGCTCTAACCTACTTTTTTGATACTGGGAATTGAATCTAGGGGCTCTTAACTACTGAGACATATCCCTAGGGCTGCCCCCCTACCTTTTTTCCCCCAGCCCCTTTTATATTTTATTTAGAGTCTCACTAAGTTTCCTAGGGCCTTACTAAGTTGCTGAGTCTAGCTTTGAACTTGTGATCCTTCTGCCCCAGCCTCTTGAGCCACTGGGATTACAGGAAAGTGGCCACTGTGCCCAGCCTAATATGTGAAAACTAGAGGCAGGCGAACTTTCTTAAAAGAAGTAGTATGATAGGCTCTGCAGGCAATGTGATCTCTGTTGCAGCTACTCAACTTTGACATTACAGTGTAAAAGGAGACTCAGACCATGTTTGAACATTTGTATAAGCAAATGTACATGGCTCTTTTTGCCATAAAGTTTTATGCATACTGAAGTTTTAATTTCATAAATTTTTCATGTGTCATGAAATAGTATTTAAATTTTTTGTTAGCTATTTAAAATATAAAAAGCATTTTTTAGCTCATAGTGTGTACTAGAATGAAATTAAGCACTGACCACCCTCCCTTTTTAAATCTCGGTTTTCTTCTTCTTTTTTTTTTTTTTTTTTAAGGGAGAGGGAGAGAGAGGGAGGGAGGGAGGGAGAGAGAGAGAGAGAGAGAGAGAGAACTGTTTAATATTTATTTTTTAGTTTTTGGTGGATACAACATCTTTATTTTATTTTTATGTGGTGCTGAGGATCGAACCCAGTGCCCTGCACATGCCAGGCGAGCACGCTACCGCTTAAGCCACATCCCCAGCCCAAATCTCAGTTTTCTTCTAATTTCTTTATTTTTACTCATTTGAAATTAATTCTACCTTCCATTCTTTTAATTTGTTTAGTTTTAAAATTGACCGGTTTCCAGTTCTAACTTGGACAGCTTGCTTCATGGTTAGCTCAGGAAATTTTCATTGTTATTTGGAGACTTAAGGGTTTTAAGTCCTTTATATTCTGTGGTAGGGAGCTTAAGATATTACACTTAGGGATTTGCATTCTTGGTAAGATTTAGGAACCAGAATGGAGCATAAAACTTGCTAATGAGTAGAGGGATAGAAGGAGTAGGAAGAAAAAACAAAACCACAAGTTCCTATAGTCTTAAAAAATGGAAGGACAGGGCTGGGGATATAGTTCAGTTGGTAGAATGTTTGCCTGCCATGACAAGGACCTGGGTTCAATCCCCAGTGCCACCAAAAAACAAAAACAAAAAAATAGAGAAGAAAGAAGCATACAAATTAAGAACAAACTAAGTAAGATGCTGTTGAAATATGGCTAATGGTTACCATTAATATCAGTCAGTTAAACATGCTATTAAAGTTAAAATCCCCAGTTATGTGTTGTTAATAATGGCAACATCTTGTGTAGCTATTTTTGTACCAGAAGATTGCTAACCAAAAGAAAAGGATAGGTAAAAAAAAAAAAAGTCATTATTAATGAGTTACTATATATGATAAAAGGTTATTTTTCAGGAAGCATAACCCTAAGCCTGTGTATATACAGATAAAATGATATGGAAAAATTGACTAATTTTTTATCATCAGTGAAATTATAATCATTGTGGATAATTTCAACTCATCTCCTTCAATTTATCATGAGGTTAAAACCACAAAGTTAATAAAGATAATGATTTAAACATGGTTGCCAAGTTTGGTTTAATGAACTCTTAACCCCAGATCAGAGAAAGCTATTGTTCTCATGAATACAAAAAATGTGTTATCCGGCCCCCAAAGTTTGTTAAATTTCAGAAAATTGATACACAGAGACCACGTTTGCTGTTCACAATATAGGTAAGTTAGAAACAAAATATGCCAACATAGAAAACCAAATATTTGTCAATTTAAAAGAAACTATTAATTAGCTCATGAGCCAGATGAGGAACTGTAGAGGGGGAAAAAGAATTCTAAGCATAAATCATTAGGCCGAGCATGGTGATGCATCCTGTAATCCCATTGACTCTGGAGGCAGAGGCAAGAGGGATGCAAGTTTGAGGATAGCTGTAGCATCTTAGTGATACTGTGTCTCAAAATAAAAATAAAAAAGAACTGGGGTATAGTTGTGGCAAAGGACTCCTGGGTTAAATCCCCACTACTGAGAGAAAAAAAGAAGGGGAAGAAGAGGATTTATTGTTGTATATTCAATACATGAGATTTGGCCAAAGAGTTACTTGAGGGAAATTCACAATCTTGAATTCATATGTTAGTAAGAGAAAAATCAGTGACAATAAATAACTAAGCTTTACCTTAAAAAGTTATTTTGAAAAGTTGTAAACCCAAGAAAGTTCAGGGAACTTTCAGAGGCAAGAAGACAGATATAATAGAGAGGAACAAATTCTCAGCCAAGCCCTTTCAAGGGAGTACAGTGCATTTAATAATACATACACTGCAAATGAAAAAAGACAAGATTATAGACACTGTAGAGATAAAGAAAATGTCTTGAGAAAATTGTGCCAGTAAACATGAAATTTTGGTTTCAGTGGGCTGGGTATATAGCTCAGTTGGTAGAGTGTTTACCTAGCATGCACAAGTCTCTGGGTTCAACCCCCAGCACCAGAAAACCAAACCAAAACAGAACAAAAGCAAACAATAACAACAACAAAAAAAAAAAAAAAAAGAAGAAGAAGAAGTCTTGGGCTAGAATAGTTTTAAATGTTGAAGATGTACATTTCAGGCATTTTGCTGAACTTGCAAAGAACAGATCATTACAATCTTATATAAATGATTCTACAGTCAAGTCTAGTGAGAATTTACTTCTAAACTCATCTTTTCACATCCGTATCATCATTTTATACCTGTGTACCCTTTATACCTAAGTATAAAAGAAACAGTGGGAGAAAGGAATATGAGGAACTCATCTATATGAGTATAGATGAAATCTAGCTGGTTGTCAAAAAAGACCAAGGAATGTAAGGGTGGTTTCTATTTGAAAGAATTTTTATTTATGATATTTAGCAATTAAGATAAAGCATAGATTGAGAAAAAGCATTTGAGAAATATCAACAGGTATTCATGAAAAAAAGCTCACAGTTAATTAGAAATAGAAGGAAACTCATTAGCCCTGTGAAAAGCATCTGTGAAATGTTAGAGGCCATTTTCTAAAATCAGTAATGAGGTAGGAGACCACTCCCATCACCATCTCTGTCCAGTTCTGTTCTGAAGTCCTGTCTGTATAGAAAGGTAAGTAAAGACTGAAAAAGAAGAAGTGACACTGTCCTGAGTCCTCTACATCAAAAAGCTAAAAGGATCAACTGGGTACAGTGGGACACACCTGCATTCTCCTTACTCAGGAAGCTTTGGCAGGAGGATTGTAAGTTTGAGGCCAGCCTAGGAGACTTAGTGAGACCCTGCCTCCAAATTTAGTTTTAAAAAAAGAACTAGGAATGTGAGGTTCTGGGTTCAATCTTTGACGTCGCAAAAACAAAAACAAAAAATCCCTGCAAATTCTCAGCATTGATTTAGTGAGGAACATGAGCAAAAAGCAACCCCAAATAGCCAACTACTTCTACTAAAGTAGGAGGAAATGAGGAGGTCTTATATTATTAGTACTCAAGACTTATTTTAATGACATAGAAATTAAGGTGACACATTATTTGCATTGTGATAGACAAGTGGCCCACTGGGGTGGAACACTGTCTGATTGAAGCTCAGGCCCTGGGGAACAAATTTGGGATCTGTGCAGGTAAAAGAAGATGAGAGGCACAGTTGGGATTGTAGACATGCTTTATTCAGAGGCAGCGGCCACCCCCAGCCTGAGTCTTTGCATAGGCCTTTATTATATGCAGGCCAAACAAAGAAGACACAGCGCCAACAGGTTACATCTGCATGCTCATGAGCAGATGTTTGTGACCTTGGGTCCATATTGCTGAATGGAGGTGTTATGACCTGGACTGTATACTAAAACATAGCTGATCAGAAATCTCAGTAAAGAAGCCTAACTGTGTAGCCATCTTGGATCTGACCCACAAACATAGAACTCCAAAACAGATCCACCCAAGTAGGGAAACTTAGATATGACAGAGGTAGCGATGTGGATTGCTAGGGAATGGCAGACTTATTAAGTAATTAATGGCAAAGTTATTAAATAAATAATTAATTATGAAAAAAACCACATAAAAGGAAAGATTGATAAATTCTATCAAATTAAACTTAAGAAACCTGTTCTTCAAAAATTACTGTACATAAAATAGAGTCACAAACTGGGAGAAAATACTTGAAGCAGGTGCTAAAGGATTTGTGTATATACATTTGCACAGAGGAATGGACACTCAATGAGACCACAGCCTTGTGGTCAGTACGAGGGCACCACAGAAAGGACTTCACACTTAGAGCAGGAGAAGGGGGTGAACCTGGAACCATGGTTAGCCTCATTAGTAATTGTGGAAATGCAAAGAAAGACCACAGTGGAAGGCTGTTCTGTCCATAGCATTATCCAAAAATGTTTAAACTTGGTACTGCTAAGAGCTAGTAAGGAAGCAGATCACCAGGAAGAACATTTGACACACTTCCAAAGGGAGATAAATTGGTCAAGTTGCTTAGGGAACCAGGTTGATATTGCCTTACATATTAGAATGTCCACATTTCATGAAACTTTGTAGTTTACTTTTTAGGGGGCATTTACCTAGAGGGGTGACTTTAAGCCTTTTTGCTAACCCCACAGTTGAGAAAGAAATCTACAGTTTGGCCCCTTGAACACATAGTGCTGGGTGAGTATCAAAACTCATGTTCTTTTCCTTGTGTACTACAGTTGATGCTACCCTATGCTATTTTTTTTTTTAAAGCCTAATTTTGATCTACTAATGAAGGCTTGGTATTTGGATTTGAAAATACATTGGTCTATAGACATTTTTGTATATGTGTCCTAGGGACGCTTACATTGTTAATAGCAGAAAGATGACAACATCCAAATCTCGATGACTGGAGAATGGGTGAATGTTTTTTGTGTATTTGTACAATTAGATGCTAGTCAGCATTGCATATAAATGACTAATATACCCATGTAAGAGTATGGATGAATATTTGAAGCAATATGATTTTTTTTATAAACAGCATGGAAAATTAAACAGTTTATAGTTTGTGGATGTGTAAATGAAATCACACTTGTACATAAGAAAAATTCGAAGAAGATGAACACGGGTTTGGCAAGTGTTGGTTTCCTTTGGGTTTGGGAAGGCAGGTGAAGAGAGCAAATGGACAAAAAAGTATTAGCTCTGACCTTGATGTACTTGGAGTATTAATTATATGGGAGTTGTTGTTGTTATGCTTCATTATGTGTATGTGAATATATTCTTCATATGTGCCAAGTTAGATCAAACAATTTTTTAAGATTCTTATATATTGAGTCCTGAAGACATTTCTTATTTACTGAATAGTTTTATTTTTCTTTTTTCTTATTTTCAAGGAAAGCCAAAATTCTACATTTTCAAAAGTATTTTCTAGTTTTAAGGCTTTTCAAGGGAGAGAAAAAAATCCATTTTCAAGCCTAATAAAGTGGACTAACAGACCAGACATTGCAGGAAGAACATTTGATACATTTCTTATTTCTTGGTCCTTATTTCACTAATTCTTCTCATATTATTTGTTCATTTTCTGAGAGAAGAGCTTGCTAGATTAATTTTTTCCTTGAAGAAAAGGTGGCTTGGCTGGTGGATGGTCATGAATTTGGTGGCAGAAGATTCTGCCTATTCTTATGGGGCTCCTTCATATTCAGACCCAGTGGTTAAGTACCCTGAGTATGTGTTGCTGGGGCCTGCTCACTCTGCCTCAAGGTGGGTGTTAAAATTTCAGGCTGTGAAGCTATAATTTTATTTTGCAATTGTAGTATCAGTTATGGGACAAGTCAGGGTTTATCCTGCCTTTTGGACATCACTTCCCCGTCTTGTCCTGTGAAGTTTACATTCCCACAACTGGAGACTCTCTCTGTGGGTCTGAGGGGCAAATAGCCATTGTAATTTCCTGTGCTCTGCTTGTTTTTAGTGAAAGTTTCTGAGGAACTTAAAGCTGCTGAACTTACGTGAAAACTAGTTTATTAAAATACAGATCAGAAAGAAGTTCCTTATTTTCACTTACATTTTTTTTATATTAGTGTTCCTAACTTCTTAGAAAGTCTGTTCTTTCTAAACAGTAACTCCAAAATCCTAGAAAAAAAATTCATTTGTTTTTAAAAAGAAAAGTGATGTGGCTTTTTTGACATGCTTCATTCAGAGGAAATGGAGAGTTATCAGATTCCTAAGACATTGATTATTGTTACAAGTCTCTTCCCCTCTTCAAGTATGAAGTATCTCTGTTGAAAGTAACAAATCCATTATTTTGAAGTATTAGGCATCAGCAAGGAAACACAGACATAGAATGATTAGAGTCTACAAACATTGTAGTTTCCAGGGCTTCCTGGTGTACACCTGATTTCCTTGCAGGTTTTCCTGGTTGTGGCAGGATGTGCATCACAACGGGGACCAAAATTAGGCAGACTAGCAGTATAGAGTATAGAGTCGACATGTTACTTGTGTGTCCACTGATGGCCATTCTTATGTATTTACTTCTTTTTTGTGGCACTCTAATCTGTGTTAGGCATGTACCCTCTATCACTGAGCTACATCCTGGTCCTCCTTCTTATCTTAAGCAAGGATTTAGATTAGTTGATAGTTCATGCAGAGCTAAGAAACATGTTTGAAATTCTGTCTTAGATACAAACTCTGAGGAGTTGGGCCCAATTCTCTCTTTTTGAGGCCTTCAACAATTAGTACTTAGTAATGAAGATATATTTAAAATAGTTTTTCACTCAAATATTACATTGTAGATTCTAATGTGAGGTAAAATGTTGTTTTTCTGAGTGATCTTGCACAGTACTCCTTCAAAATGTCAGGAATTTCCAGCTTCCTATTCCTTTCTCTGGTGAAATAAAATTGCAGAAACTTTCATTTAGCTTTGTAAATGTAGGCTGAATTTGCTTTGAAATGCAGATAATTACCTTAAAAGGGGCAGATTTTGAATCCTCTACCTAACTA
Organism: Urocitellus parryii; assembly: GCF_045843805.1. Classification (NCBI taxonomy): domain Eukaryota; kingdom Metazoa; phylum Chordata; class Mammalia; order Rodentia; family Sciuridae; genus Urocitellus; species Urocitellus parryii. The sequence continues at coordinate 70,490,430 of NC_135543.1, read as the reverse complement.
AAGTCTTTTTTCTAAAGATTTTGGTAAAAGGTTTTATAAAAAGAAATAATTTTTGAAAATTTTGTATTCTCTGGTTATATTTTCTTCATGTGATTGAAATTCTACAATTCATGTACTTTTTTTTCCTATCAGAAAAAGTTGTATTTCTTTGTCAAATACAAAAAAGATATTTTTGTGCAATAGATTAAAAAATCTGTATGAAAAATCTGATGTAAATTTTATGGGATGAATCTCAAGAAGTGCTTTTCATTTTATTTTTGTTATTGTGTTTTTGAATTTTAGAATATTTGAAGTTTAGAATTGAAAGACTTAAAGTAGCATGAAGTAAGTCACTAACAACTTAAAACAAATTTACCTTAGTATAGTAGATGCACACACATATCAAACTTATCTGGGCTGCCCTTGGCAGAGATTTTTTACTGGAATCACACTCTACTTATGCCTTAGCCTAGCTGTGTTTGTGCAAGAAAAATTTCTTTAAGGTTTTGTTATCTATATGATCTTTCCTTCTACTATATTTATATTAAGCTTGTAGTTACATTATATCTCACAATATAATGGGACTCTCAGGATGTCAAAAGATCCCCCTGGGCTTAACATTTTTCACGAACATGTAAGATGTTTATTTTCTTGTAGAAAAATTGTATTTTACACATTATTAAACTGAACTCCTCTGAATTGTTTTGTTATAAGTTTACAGAGGCATACTGGTTGAACAGTATCTCTTCATATGGATTCTAATCTTCTGCCATCTGGTACTTTCCATATCTCCTCCCTGTTGTAAGAAATAAGTGGACTTCATTTTTTGCAACCCTGCCTGGTAACTAGCATGGTAACCGGTACATGGTAGGCAGACCCAAATACAAGGGCAAATGGGCTGGGATCCAGCTGGGGCAGACATGGGAGCCAAAGGGTAATTCTTTCTTCCTGTCTTCATATTGGACTTTCTCCTGGAGTTTCTTTCAGTTTGCCTTTAACTAATATTCTAAGAATCATGCTGAAACTTGCCTGCATCTTAATTTCTCTTTCTACCCCCGCTCCCTTTTAATCCTGTTATGTGAACGAGGATGATAGAATGAACATGGATGAAGCAGTTCTTGGATGGGGTCTGCTGTTGGAAATTGGGACGAACTGCTCCATGTCTAGATGGGGGTAGCAGGTGTAACTTAAGAGTTAAAGTTTACATCCAAGTGGAGATTTTAGACAAGTAGTCAGATTTGAGAGGCACATTTAGGAGTCATCAGAATGTTGATGCTATGCAGAACTGTGGCCCTGGTTAAGGCACTCGGGGGACTACTGTAGAAAGAGGAGAACCAGAAAGATAGTCCCACCAGAGTATGGAGGGAGGAAGAATCCATTTATTTGAAAGAAAATGTTTTAAGGGGAGTTAAATCAAATGCCCCTGAAAGGTCAAACTAGATGACTGTTAAGAATTGCTGCTAGATTTTGCATCATTGTTTTCAGTGACATTAACAAGCATTTAATTTTATTTATTTATTTATTTTTGGTAGGAAGTTGTTAGGAGTTTGATACAGCTGCTTTCTTACCTGGGAAATTATAAAGAAGCTGCATTTCTTGGCCAGTTTTGGGAGTGTACTCCCCTCTCCCTGACACTGTAGTTTGATTATTGTTTTTTTTTTGTTTGTTTGTTCTAGGTCCTATTAAGAAAAAACAAAAATCCTAGTTATTTTTAAAATATCTTGTTATAGATGAATATTTCCCATGAAGTATTTAAGTATTATATAAATAAAATTATTTGATAAGTTTTCTCTAAAAGATATGTATGTACATTTCTATGAAGTATAATATCTGATTTATTGTGGCTTAGAAATAATAGTTTCTGACATAAGATCCAGTATTTCAGCATGAATAAGGCATGAATAATTTTTGACTGAAGTTTTAAGTGTTGTATTTGTCACTTAACACATTTAGTAGTTGTAATCACTTTAATTATATAAAAAGTTACTAGGAAATATACTTGTAAAGTATAAATCTACTTAAAAATTTTCCTACTTATTAGCATTTAGAGGTTTATGAGTAGTGAATACTGAAGAGTGTGCACAAATTTGAGGTATATCCCTTTTAAACTGTTCATTTGATTTAGTGTATCTAACACTAAACAGAAGATATAGAGATGACTGATTTTTTTTTTAAGATTTTGGTGATTATCACCATTTTATATAAGTCATAAGTTTTTTCAGGCATTTCACTTTTATTTCACTTTATCTGAAATAAAGTATAGTTTATTCTGAAAATAACTAGTACCACAGTAACTGTTGTCATATCATTTGGGAGGTTGTATTTTATATTTATATACATTATATTTTCTTTCTCTAAGTGATTGACTTTTATTTTGCGTATATTTTATTAAGAATTACTTAATTTTAGAGATTGCAAAATTGACCCATCTGTGAGATAGACAGTATATTTATATTTACTGTGAATTTTGCATTTGTTTGAGGGTCAAGAAAAAGTTTTAAAATATTAAGTAATGTAGTTAAATTATGTGCAGTACAGCATATATTTTACTTCTTCATTTTCCTAATTTGAAGTAAAGACTGGAAATGCAAAGTGCTGAATTATGGTGTTTGAAAGATTGGTTAATAGAACACGCCAGCTAATTGCCTTGATTTGTTTTCCACATAGTGAGTTACAGATCTCGATTTTAGTTTTCTTTATCCTCTTGCCAAGAATGTTGGAAAATGAAAGCAAGTGTCTAGAAGTCAATTATTTTCTGAGTTGTTAACATCTCTGCCTTGTTGAATCATAGCTAAGTTTATATTTAAACTTGACAATTTATGATTTATGACAGTCCTTCCTTGTTTGCAATTTACTCACTTGTGACTTTTGCCAGTTTGGGGAAAAATTGTACTTTTTAAGTAGGAGCAATGGCTTAAGCAAGCTGTGTTGTTCCAGAATATTACTCTAGAATTGGACAAGACCAAAAAAGGAATTCACTAATTATTTTTGGTTCTTTTTCCTTTTCTCCCCTCCCTCCCTCCCTCTCCCTCTCTCCCTCTCTTCCTTCCCCTCTCTCCGTGCCCCCCCTCTCCTTCCCTCCCTGCCCCCCCTCAGTCTCTTTTTCTTTTTTTAGGTATTGGATATGGAACCCAGGGATGCCCTATCATTGAGCTGCTTCCCTAACCTTGTATTTTTTATTTTGAGACAGGGTCTTGTCAAGTTGCCCAGGCTGACCTTGAACTTGCATCCTTTTCCTGTCTCACCCTCCTTAGTAGCTGGAGTTTCAGGCACACATCATCATGCCCAGCCTTTTTTCTGTTGATAGTTTTTAATTCCTTAGGAATATTTGAATGTATGTTTATTATAAACATTTAAACTCTTCATTGCCGTTTCCTGCATCTTTCTCTTACACATAAGTAATCATTGCTAATGTGTGCATTTTTAGACCTTTCCTTGACGTTTGCATGAAATGTGTATATATCAGTAGATAGGAGGCTCTCTTTTCCCTCCTGTTACCCTTGTAAGGATTGGGAGTTGTTTTCTCCGTACTTGGCTGGGGTTCCATACCTGGCTGTTTCAGGGCTCTTACTTCCTTTTTGTGATGTTCTGCTTGTAGCTGGAGTTTGCTCTGTGATCTGGGTGGAGTCCTTTTCTTGCTAGATGAATATAGGTCCTTCACTTGTCTAAATGGGGTGGCGTTAACCTTCCTGTCATTATGATTTTCTGTACTTTATGATTTTGCTTACTTTACATTTTGAAAATTATTTTAATTATGTTCTATATTTTCTGTTTATGGGTTTTATTTCAATAATGTGAAAGAGTTGTATTTTTGTACTACCTTATCTTTATTTTATGAATTATACTTGATCCATTGTTTTGTTTAGAAAGTTCTCTTGACTTCCTACTCCAAGTGATGACAAAATAAGTATATTTCTATTTTTAAATTTTTTCCTCCTTCCTTTCTCCTATTATTTTTTCTTAGCTTTTAAAATAATTTTTAACTGACATATACCTCTGTTACGTGGTTTATCCATCTGAAATTACATCTTTCCATCAACCCTTATTTACAAAAGATTATGAAATCAGTATACTTTTCTTTTGTTGGCATTAGCATTTTCTTATCAAGTAGGTCAATTAATTTTTAAAA